>NC_041389.1:125247070-125278745 GCF_002162155.2 Triticum dicoccoides
GAGGGAGGTCGACGAAGACAAGAGGGCTTGACAAAAGGTCAACGGAGAAAGAGAGAAGCGGCGCTATGAATGACTAAGAGTTTTATAAAAACATGCGGATGCAACGCGGATGATGCAATGATGAAATGCACGACATGAAACAAAAAGCAAAACGAAAGACAAAAACCCAACCACGGAGGAAATGACATATCGCATCTCCGGAAAAGGCAAGAGTTGGAGTTACGAATATGGAAAGTTGCATCCGGGGCGTTACACTGACTCCGGAGGACGACATAGCCATGCTCGCAACCAAAGGAGCTGGCGCGGGTGGTGATGACGAGGAGGATGGCAGCTTCAGCACAAGCAACATGGATGGGAGTGACGAAGAAGGCACGTCCAGCTAGGCCTATGTTTCTTTTGCTTTAACATGCATAACGAAAACTCAAACATATTCTTGTGAGAGCATTTTGAAAAGGGGGTGCCCCTTATGATGTGTGAGATTGCTAAATGCTTTGGAAGTGCCATCCGGGGCGGGGTCCCACAGGGCCGTGAGCCACTTAGCAAGGTAATTTTTATGACTTATCTTGGGTTCGGGGGTCTTGCATGGGGCCTGGCATCGCGGCCAGGCCCCTTCTCCTGAGGTGAGCCTGCCGCAGGCTCGCGAGGCCCTGTGTCGCTCGACGGGCCTGCTGGCCTGCCATGGAGTGCCTCGTGAGGAGCCAACAGCTAGACTGTGGCGAGGTGGGCGCACGGGGCGGCCGCACCTTCAAGCCCTCAGGTGGAGCAATCGGCACCAGCGCGTACACCGTACCCAGTCCCCGCTCGCGAGGTGCTAGAGGGCAGGGTAGTGGTCACGAGCTCCAAGAAAAGAACGCAAGAACTGAAGTCAAGAGAATGACATGAATGAAAAAAAACTCCCCCTGTTTTATAAACGCACAACAAACAAACTGCTCCAAAAAGGTCGACAAGCAAATACAAAAAGGGGGCAAAAAGCAGACGGCCCCATCCGGCGCCTAGCCAGCCTTCAGTCTTTGGTCTTCGGTCTTCTCACCAGTATGGAGCTAAGTCGACCGAAGACTGAAGACTAGCGTGAGTGTGGAGCGGTCGCTGCAGCGTAGTTTGAAGATCGCGCGGCTGCACGGCTGCGGCGCGGCGCCAATGGATATGGCTGAGCCGCGCGCCCCCCGCAGCTGGTCGCCCCTGGCGGAACACGGACCACGAGCATGGCGGAGTGAAGGTCTTATTCGCCGGTGGGTGCTACCGAGGAGGTCTGGATGACCCAGTGCTCGACGTGGGCTCTCGGGGTGCCGACCATGGCGTCGGTGGAGCGGCGGAGGATTGGTCAACGGAAGAGAAGATCTGACGCACCCCTACCCGGCGCGCCAAATGTCAGATTTCAGGATCTATCAACCCTTGAGAGGTTTGAACTCTGGGTGCGTGCGGAGATCTCAACCTGACTAGCCTGCCTACTCGCGATCCTCCCTAGCCTAGCGCGTCGAGCTCAAAGAAACACAAGGAGACAGAGATTTATACTAGTTCGGGCCACCGTTGTGGTGTAATACCCTAATCCAGTGTGGTGTGGTGGATTGTCTCGAGGGGCTACGGATGAACTAGTACAAAGGATGAACAAGCCTCAGGAGGCGAGGTGTTCTTGAGCTGGTGCGGTGTTCTACTTGTTCTGATCTCGGTCCCCTTCTATGGTGGTGGCTAAGTCCTATATATAGTGGCCTTGGTCCTCTTCCCAAATATGAGCGGGAAGGGATTCCACAACGGTGGGATTTGAAAGGGGACAAGTAGTATAGTCTATCCTGACAAAAGTAGTCTTCGCCTGCGAAAAGCCTCTGGTCGTGACGGTGCGGTGGGCTCGGTAATGGCCTCCGTCCTGCCGTCATGGCTGTCTTGGTCTTGTTGCACCAGAATGGAAACCTTTGGCTGATTCCTCAGGACTCCGTGCCTGTGGCTTGCCTCCCTTGCACCAAAGAGGAAAGCTGTGCTCTACACCCGCCCAGCGCCCGCCTGGCCTTGGTCCTCATGGCTCACGTCAGCTGAGCCTCATGAGGTAGCTGCATAGAATTCTCCGCCCCTTAGGAGCCCCCCTGAGGAGGCCAACTCCTTCGGGGGTCTTGGCGTCGTCCGCCTCGTGAGGCTTGGCTCCTCGCGAGGGTCTTGCTGTGTTGGTGTTGAAGCTGGGCCATACCAGGCCATCGATGGAGCCACGTGGTGGGCCGCGGGCAGGCAGGACAGGATACCCCCAAGTCCAGGATGCCGATAGTATCATCATCACACTCCTATCTTTACCGCTTTACTTAGTTCAATCCTTTTCGTAATATCTTAATCTAGTAGAATAAAGTTTTGGTATGATTTAGTTTTGAGTTTTGCCTTATGATCCTTCTATGTAATCGAGTTCGTGAGCTACATATAATAAAGATTAGTGTTGAGTCAAGGGCTTTGCTTTCTTGTTATGATCTTCAAGGAATAAAAGAATAAAGAGTAATAAAAGAGATCATATTGATCTTATGGAGAGTAATGACTTGATTGTGAATTTATCTCCTATAGTAACTACGTTGAAGCACCTAAAAAGTGTAACTATGTTGACAAACGCATGGGCCCCAATGTCAGTATAGCATTAGGAGGAAGTGTTTTTTCGATGAGGCACTTGCTTGCGTACGGCCATAGACCTGGTGGGTCTCGACTGTCCGCCTCTCCACGTATAGTCCTCTCCAGATTCCTCTCATTTGTTTAGCATGTTCACAATGGCATACTCCAGCGTCGCGGCGAGCACACAAAGGTGTAGGAGGGGATCCGACCACCTGAGGAAGTGCCTTATTATTAATGAAACTACTGAACTAGCCTAGTGGCCAAGTGACACTACCCGACAACTGTTCCACCCAGGTTCGATTCCACCTCACACCTGTGCAGGCAAAATATCTCCAAATTTTTTTGCCTCTGCCTTTATTGACATGTGGGTCCCCATTGTCATCTACGCACACCACGTCCAACACTTGCCAAAACTTCATCCCTCGTTTTCTCTGTGTTTCGCACACTCGACATTGTGTGGGCATTTTGACTGTGCATCATATGAAGATGTGCTATGCATGAATGTTGATCAACATGATGTTAACTGGCTGGTAGTTCCATTTTCGACCAAGAATAGAACTTCCAACATGATATTAATCCTGTTTGAAAAGGCGTGTTAATATAAATGCTCTGCCTCTGAAAGTTGCAGTTTCTTATCTGAAACTGAACTTGCAGTTTCTTATCTGAAACTAAAACTTGCAGTTTCTTCTCTGAGAATCACATTGTCTGCACCTTTATACTCCTATGAAACTACATTTTTAAGTGCTAAAAATAGATCTCTAGAATTCATAAAATACTTCATATGCTCAACATTGCAAATCTGAAATTCAAAAGACATTCATATCTAAAAGTACTCTCAAAATACACAACACAAAACACAATTCACAACCTGCAATACTGACAACCCTAAGCTCCTCCTGACAATTCACAACCTGCCCGACTATTGGGCTGGGGGGGGGGGCAGTCCCCTCCTATTCCTCGGTGGCAGACAACCGTCCTGTGAGATGATGTGAAAGGCGAGGGAGAGGATGGTGGGGAAGCGTCGTTGGGCCAACTACTTTTCTCCTCTTGTAGTTGGGTTCTGTCGGCGTTCTGGGAACGGGGGTCCCCAGACTTGCCTGCCTGCGGCCTACGGCGTGGCTCAAGGGGCGGCCCGGCACGTCCCGTCTTCATCAGCACGAGCTCAAGAACCTCGCGAGGGGCCAAGCCTCACAGGGTGGACGACGGGGAGCTTCCTCAGGCACAGCCTCGTTAGGCTGGCTCGCGAGGAGGCGGAGAGATCAAGGCGGGGTACCTCACGAGGTGCCCATGACGCAAGCCATGACGACCAAGGGCGCCAGGCGGGCGCCAGCCCATGCAGTGTCCTTCTTTCCTCTTTGGTGCAAAGGGAGCAAGTGCAGGCGAGAGCATCAAGCAAAGGCATCCGTTTCGGTGCAACAAGACCAAGACCGTCGCAACGGTAGGAAGGAGGTCATTGTGGAGCCCAAGCCAGCGCCACCACCAGAGCCTTTGACAGGCGAGGACCAACTTTAGTCAGGATAAGTGTACTGGATATTCCCCTTCAAAATGGCCAATTGTTTGCGCCCTTCCCGCTCAATATTTGGGAAGAGGCCCAGGGCCTTTGCCTATAAATAGGACTAGCCACCCACAAGGTAAAGGGGACGAGGAGATTAGAGAGAGAGGATCTGGGAACCAGCAGAAAGAGCGACTGAACTCCCCCTAGCAGTTCATCGCACCATCCAAGAACAGACCCTCGCGAGGCTGTTCTTCCTTGTATTGTTCATCATTAGCCCAAGAGGCAATCCACCACACCACAAACTAGAGTAGGGTATTACACCACAATGGTGGCCCGAACTAGTATAAACTCTGCGTCTCTTGTGTCGTTTCTTCCATAGTTTAGATCCTGGCGAGGCGGTGAGGTGCAGGTAGGTAGAGGGTGAGATCTCCGCACGCACCCCAGTGTTCGAATCTAGAGGGTCTGTCGGAACCCGAAATCCAATATTTGGCGCGCCAGGTAGGGGTGCGCCGGAATCCACCTTATGCCGCTTCACGTCCCATCGCATCGTCATCATAATGTCCGGCGACCAGGTAGGCAACCATGATCCCTGGGCGGCCTGGCCCTCCCACGCAGAGCTGCTCGCCCCGGGCAACCCCATACCCCAGGCAGCTCTCGGTCCGCAGGGCGCTGCGGGCCGCGGGCGGCGAGGACAAGCAACGGCAGCTCTCACGACGCGGCTGGCACGGTCGGCGGCGAGGGCCTCCCACCATGCTGTGGCCACGGCGCCGTACACCCGACGGGAGCAGGAGAACTCGAGGGCCGCGCTCACAGTGGCCCGAGAGCTGCTGCAATGCAGGCTGCTGGAAGGCGGTCACGACATGCTGCTAGAGCGGGTGGCAGAGCTCCTGGGCTTCGCCGCCTCGGGGGATCCCCCCTTCTGCACCCAACTCCCACTTCAGGTCCAGGGTGGCCCGCACGGAGGCTCCATGCACGCTCGTGCAGCCCCAAGCGGACTCCAAGGCCACCCCAACACCGGCCAGGCCATCAACGCCGGGCCAGCAGCGGTGCTGCCCCCGCCCCTGGCCAGTGAAGAAGGACTTGCCACAACCCACGGCCCCGGTGGGCCTCTGCGCTACCACCCCCAGGCGGGCGCCTCAAGCAGCACTGCATGGCACGCGGGGCGCTACGGCGCGGCCTTCGGGATGGCGGCCCCAGAAGAGTACGTGCCCCACATGATGGACCAAGGGCGTGCGCATGAGGACGAACAAGGCTCGCTCCTCGGCCCAAGCTGGGGGGACGAGGCACCAGAAGCTGAGCTCTTCCAGGAGCCCCGGTGAGGGAGTCCTGGATTAGGGGGTGTCCGGATGGCCGGACTATGACCTTTGGCCGGACTCTCGGACTATGAAGATACAAGATTGAAGACTTTGTCCCATGTCCGGATAGGACTTTCCTTGGCGTGGAAGGCAAGCTTGGCGATATGATATGAAGATCTCCTCCCATTGTAACCGACTCTGTGTAACCCTAGCCCTCTCTGGTGTCTATATAAACCGGAGAGTTTTACTCCGTAGGACGAACAACAATCATACCATAGGCTAGCTTCTAGGGTTTAGCCTCTCTGATCTCGTGGTAGATCAACTCTTGTACTACCCATATCATCAATATTAATCAAGCAGGAGTAGGGTTTTACCTCCATCGAGAGGGCCCGAACCTGGGTAAAAACATCGTGTCCCTTGTCTCCTGTTACCATCCGCCTAGACGCACAGTTCGGGACCCCCTACCCGAGATCCGCCGGTTTTGACACCGACATTGGTGCTTTCATTGAGAGTTCCTATGTGTTGTCACCCTTAGGCCGATGGCTTCTTCGATCGTCAAACAAGACGCGGTCCAGGGTGAGACTTTTCTCCCCGGACAGATCTTCGTATTCGGCGGCTTCGCACTGCGGGCCAACTCGCTTGGCCATCTGGAGCAGATCGAAAGCTACGCCCCTGGCCATCAGGTCAGGTTTGGAAGCTTAAACTACATGGCGGACATCCATGGGGACTTGATCTTCGACGGATTCGAGCCGCGGCCGAGCGCGCCACACTGTCACGATGGGCACGATCTATCTCTGCCGCCGGACAGCGCCCAGAGCGCCGCTCCGGTGCCCGCTCCGACCATTAGCTCGGAGCCGGCTTCGCCAGTCGGGGACGGACGGTTGGACGCCACCCCAGGAGCCGCAATCTCCACGACGATAGAGCTGAATACCAGCCTAGTCCTTTACAAGACCCATGACTCCAAGGTGCCGGACTCCTTCCGGACTCCTTCTGCACCCCTTCCGATCGAACCCGATTGGGCTCCGATCATGGAGTTCACCGCCGCGGATGTCTTCCAGCACTCGCCCTTTGGCGATATCCTGAATTCACTAAAGTCTCTCTCTTTGTTAGGAGAGCCCTGGCCGGACTATGTCCAGCATGGTTGGGATGCGGACGATGAAGTAATTCGAAACTCACCCACCACCCACTTTGTAGCCACTGTCGACGATCTAACCGACATGCTCGACTCCGACTCCAAAGAGCTATCCGAAGCGGAAATACTACCGGAATTTGACGAAGAGGCTTTAGAGCCCCCACAATCAAAAAATAAAGAAGCCACCAGGTCAGATAGACGACCCCACGATCGATCTCAAGCGACGAAGGGCGCCGCACTCAATACGGTGCGTGGTCCGCCCAAGGATTCACATCAAAAAAAATGGTCCAACTAGATCCATCTATGGGCCAAGAAAGCAAGCTCCAGTAAGCAATGCAACGCAAAAAATATCCGAACATCGCGACACGCCTACATACAGGGGCGCCGCACATCCCCTATGTTTTACCGATGAGGTACTGGATCATGAATTTCTAGTGGGATTCAAGCCCGTAAACAAAGAAGCATACGACGGAACAACAGACCCTGGAGTCTGGATTGGGATTATATCCTCCACATACACATGGCTAGAGGAGATGACCTCCACGCCATAAAATACTTACCTCTCAAGCTCAAAGGGCCAGCCCGGCATTGGCTTAAAAGCCTTCCCGAAAACACCATAGGAAGTTGGGAAGAGCTCGAGGATGCTTTCCGGGCAAATTTTCAAGGGACCTATGTCCGACCTCCGGATGCAGATGATCTGAGTCATATAACTCAGCAGCCCGGAGAGTCAGCCCGGAAACTCTAGAACAAATTTCTTACTAAAAAGAATCAGATAGTCGACTGTCCGGACGCCGAGGCCCTAGCAGCTTTCAAACATAGCGTCCGAGACGAATGGCTCGCCAGACACCTCGGCCAAGAAAAGCCAAGAACAATGGCCGCATTAACAAGCCTCATGACCCGCTTTTGCGCAGGAGAAGATAGCTGGTTGGCAAGAAGCAACACCAGCGACCCAAGTACATCCAAACTCAGAGATGGAAACGGGAAACCGCACCGTAACAAAGAACAGCGCCGTATCAAGGATAATAGCCCGATGAGCACGGCAGTCAACATCGGATTCAAAAGCTCTCGGCAAAATCAAAAAAAGCCACCCCCAAAGATGAGAGGAACGAGCTATCCAACCTCAACAAAATCTTGGACAAAATATGTCAAATCCATAGTACTCCCAGGAGACCTGCAAACCACACCCATAGAGATTGTTGGGTTTTCAATCAGTCCGGCAAACTCAATGCCAAACACAAGGGGCTCGACACACCAAGCGAGGATGACGATGCACCCCACAAGCAGAACACCGGAGAACAAAAGAAGTTCCCACAAGAAGTCAAAACAGTAAATTCACTTCAGGTGACAAAGGGGAAAAACAAAACGGCGCTTACGAAGATACACGCCATACGGCCTGCCCCAGAGGAGCACCGCCACTGGTTGTTACAACCAATCACCTTCGATCATCAGGATTACTCCAGAGGTATCCGGAACGCAGGCTGGACTGCCTTGGTCTTGGATCCGATTATTTACGAACTCCAATTTACACAAGTCCTAATGGACGGTGGCAGTGACCTAAACCTGTTATATCAGGACACAATCCGCAAACTGGGGGTAAACCCAGCAATAATTTGCCATGGCAACACTTCCTTTCAAGGAGTCACGCCGGGCCTAGATACAGAGAGTATGGGTTCCCTTTCGTTAGAAGTCATGTTCGGTTCACCCGACAACTTCCGCAGCGAAAAGCTAACCTTCCACATCGCCCCATTCATAAGTCGCTATCAAGCGCTACTGGGACGTGAAGCTTTCGCCTGCTTCAACGCACCGCATTAGCATCCCTTACAATCAAAATGCCCGGTCCACGAGGCATCATCTCATTAAAGGGAAATATCAATTGATCCCCGAAGTACGGATAATGGTGTGACCGCCTTGAGAGCCGCACACTAATCCAGCCTTACTACCCCGGACACGGTTCGACGAGTCTGGCGTAAACATACAAAGGCTTAATAGCTGCATAACCCTGTACAAGGGGCTCCGCGTGTTTACACCAGGAGACAATACGGCTCAATTTTACTCATGTCTCTGTATTATATTTTTTTATTTTAATTTCTCGCACGATTATTTTTCACTAAGTTCCTCTCTTTCGCAGACGAACACCGTGCTATGCCCGTCCAGGATACAACACAACGGAGACACAGGCGCATACGTGTAGTAGGGACCCGTTTTAAGGATTCTTTTCAGATTAAGACCCTGCATAAACCTTTTTTATTGTCTCTTGTTGATAACATCCCCCGGCTTTTGCTATAACCGAGGAGGAGGCTGGCGTCTTGGCATGTGGCCACGCCAGAATTTTGCGCGTTCCTGGGCACCAGGGGCTTCTTAACAAGGGCTTTTGTTCGGCCCATTTTCATAAAGACCGAATACCTTAGGGAGTGTTCGGCGTCGCGAGTTTGGCCTTATATGCATCAGCTCTGAATCATGTCTTTGGTCAAATGTTGGGTTTGCCCGACTTCTGTGTTTTGCTGCCTTACGTTCCGCTCTATCGGCTAAGGCGGCACCGGGAGAACTACTGCGATTGTGCCCCGGTTCGGCCAGGCGAGCACCTCAGTAGAGAAAGCCGAAAACTGACTGTCATGATATAGCGAGAGACTGGTCAACCACTCGATGACTTTCGGAATCTTTAGGATTCCTACGCATTAACGAAGGGCCGCTTCCCAGTGAGGCACACACGCGCCCCGAATTCGGGCGAGCGCGGTGCCCCTAGTGGCTATTTAGTAGCCCCACTGTCAAACTCCTATGGCTAAGTGAAAGTGATAAAGCATTATAGTCCGGTTGCCTAGTTCGCTGCGCTATCACCTCCTTTATAGGACCAAGACGTTGGATTAAGTGTGAAAAGGCGCCTTTTTGCGAACACCCCCGCATTATATGCGTGGGGGCTGAAGCCAACGACTGCCATCTTTCAGGTTATATACACATATACATCATAGGCCGCACAGGAGGCATTATAATTCTTGGAAGCACAAGTATAAAAAGCTTTTATATTCTATCAAAATATTCGTTTTACAATAGCA
Organism: Triticum dicoccoides; assembly: GCF_002162155.2. Lineage (NCBI taxonomy): Eukaryota > Viridiplantae > Streptophyta > Magnoliopsida > Poales > Poaceae > Triticum > Triticum dicoccoides. The sequence goes on from NC_041389.1 coordinate 125,256,620, forward strand.
CATGCTATTCGAACACAACATCCTTCGAGCACTGCGCCTCTATTAAACGAGCGCCCTGAAGAACTTCCCCAAAGTAGTGCTTGGCAGGTACTCGGCTTTCATTCGAATCCCGGGATGCAACAACACTGGCCTTCATATCCGCCCAGTATGTTTTGACACGGGCAAGAGCCATATGTGCACCCTCTATGCACGCCGACCTCTTCATTGCATCAACATGCGGCACCGAACCAAGGAACTGCTGCACCAAGCTAAAATAACTCTTCGGCTCTGGCTCTTCCAGCCACAGACGACTTGCAACATACCTCATGGTGAGTCCGGATAACCTTTTCAGCTTCGCCCAGGAAGCCAAATGGTCGGATACCGAAAGTGGGCATTCTGGATTGTGGAACTGCGACCAAAAAAGTTCTTCCAATTCATGGTCACCTCGACCCCGGAAGTGTTCGGTCGCGTCTGCCGCACTCGCTGCCAAATCCAGATAAGTATTTTTCGCACTCCACTGCCGGTCTAACGGAGCATACTTAGGATCCCCGAACTTCATCCGCAGCATATAGGGCTTCCCAGCCGTGATATCTCCGGCCTGACGTAGCTCCTCCTTCATAGCTCTCATTGCAGAGCGAGTATCCTTGGCCTCGGCAGTGATCTTTTCAAGGTCCTTCTGAGCCGCCCTATCTTCTCGTTCAAGAAATTTACAGCGGTCAGCAGCATCCTTCAATTTTATGGCCATCTCGGCTATTACTTTCTTGCTCTGGCAGTGAGCAGCCTATTCGGCTTTTAGCTCTTCAGCCGCCTTAATGGCAGCCGCATCACTTTCCCTTGCTTGCTCCTTGGCTCGGGCAAGTTCCGCCCGAAGGTTCTCCACGGCAGCAGCTCCATCTACATTAAGCACATATCTTATAAGGCACGAGCATCAAACTCCTCTTATCATATGTCTTTGGAGCATACCTTGTGCCTCGTCTAGCCGCTTATTTACAAGCGTGATGTCGGCATCCGCTACGTCAAGTTGCCGCTTTAGCTCGGTAGATTCATCAGTCCGGCTAGCCACCGAACGCCTCGCCACCTTCATAAAAAGGTGACATATTACACCTGGGGTTATGATCCTCTGTGCGCCATCACTTTTGACGACACACAGAGTCTTAGGGGCTACTATTTATACAGGGCGCATTTTATATATGCGGCTCCACCAAAAGGTACACCTTTTTACGTACCTCAAAGCCTGTCAGTAAACTCCTGGCGGCCTCGTACAATCCGCTTTCCACGGATGAAATCCTTCCTATCATCGTGTTCATTAACATACGGTATTCTTCTGAGATGGACGCTCGCCCGAGCAGATCCCTCAGCCCCTCTGACCGTGCACCAGAAGGTGCCGGACTAGCCGGACGACCTTTTTCAGGGTTCGGACTTGAAAAAACCCTCCGGGACGACACCTCGGGGTCGCCCGCCTCGTAAGACGGTACAGCTAGGGGAGGCATTTCGCTCTCCATCATCTCCGGACGAAGATCCCCTGAAGACGAGCTCTGCTGAGAAGGGTTGAGATCCGAACTGCAAGGTAATATTTCAGTTATCTTCCTCAGAAATAAAACAGGGATGCCACTCATTTTGTAACCCCTCTCTTTACTTACGGCTCGGAGGAGAGCTGATCCCCTTGAGGGCGCAATACGGCCGGGGCATTCTCCGGCGCCGGATCCTCTGAAGATTTCTTCCCCCGTTTCGAGGCCATCTCCTCTGGGTCTTCACAGGCAGTCCTTTTCTTTCCCAGGTTGGGGGAATTATCGATTCCTCCCTTCCTGACAGCCTCCTTCGCGGAGGCGGTAGCTCCTTGGTTCCCCTCTTCGCCCTCGGCCGGAAGCATAATCTCCAGCATCTTGGTTAACACGGGATCCGGCACGGACTCGGGCAGGGGGGCTGGACACCTGAGAAGCTTTGCGTTCGCTATCCACTCCTGTTCAAAGGATAGCTCTGTTAAAGGGCAATTTTATGATGAAAATATGGATGGCGTGTTCAAATACAGGGCTACTTACTTGAGCATCCGGGTGATTGCAGCTCAGACCTGCATCCTCGGACAAGTCCGGACACATTACTTGTGATCCGAAGAACAATTTGTACATCTCCATGGGCGTCGCGCCCATAAAATGTTGGAGGACTCGCGGTCCCTCCGGATTAAATTCCCACAGGCGGAGAGGGCGGCGTTTGCAGGGCAACGTGCGGCGAATCAGCACAACTTGCGCCACTATGGTCAAGTTGATTTCTCTTTCTAGGAGATCTCGAATGCGGTCCTGCAGTAGGGGCACGTATTTGGACGGCCCCCAGATAAGCCCTTCATTGACCCATGACGCTCACCGTGGTGGGGGACCTGAGCGAAAAGCAGGTGGTGCCACACATTTGGTGCCCCTGGGGGCTGTGATGTAAAACCAGTCCCGTTGCCATAAGCCGAACTCCTCTTGGAAAGATCCCTCGGGCCATGGAGCGTCGGCCACCTTGCTTATTATAGCTCCTCCGCACTCAGCATGCTGCCCCTCGATCATCTTCGGTTCTACCTTGAAGGTTCTAAGCCACAATCCGAAGTGAGGAGTAATATGGAGGAAGGCCTCACACACGACAATGAATGATGAGATTTGGAGGATGGACTCTGGAGCTAAGTCGTGGAAGTCCAGCCCGTAATAAGACAGTAGACCCCTCACGAAGGGATCAATCGGGAAGCCTAGCCCACGAAGGAAGTGAGATGTGAACACCACGCTCTCACCGGGCTAGGGAGTGGGAATGGCTTGCCCTTGAGCAGGCAGCCTATGCGAGATTTCGCCGGTTAGATACCTGACATCTCTCAGCTTTCGCACGTCTTCTTCCGTAACAGAGGAAGGCATCCACCGGCCTTGAAGGTCGGAGCCGGACATCGTTGAAGGTCCGGAGCGCCTAAAACTAGAGCTTTGGGTGTTGGAACTCGAGGCGAGGGGCGGATTTGATTGGACTGAAAAGAAAGGAGTCGAGCCTTGGTCTCTTTATAAAGGAGTTGAATACCAAGAGCCTTCCTCGTAACCGCTTGGGACTCGCTTTAAATTAGGGAGTCATACCAAAAGGCGCAGTTGGGTTACCCATGCCCGTATTGATGAGAATCCTGGAATAAGGGGACACGATCTCTGCTTTGACAAGACGTGCCAAGGAAACCGCCTCGCTAAACGCGCCGAGGTGGAACAGTAAAACGATTCGAATAAAAGCCTGGCCGTGGCGTGATGTCACGCGGCGGAATACGTCAGCAGATTAGATTGGTGCAAATATTATTCTCTCTACGGTGGTATGTGGAACTTATTTTGCAGAGCCGGACACTATCCTTGTGTTCAACATCTTCTATGAAGTATTCTGAGGAGGAACCCGCATTGCAATGCCGAAGACAGTTTGCACGACGGACTTGTCGTCATTGAAGCCTGGTTCAGGGGCTACTAAGGGAGTCCTGGAGGGGGTGTCCGGATGGCTGGACTATGACCTTTGGCTGGACTCCCGGACTATGAAGATACAAGATTGAAGACTTCGTCCCGTGTCCGGATAGGACTTTCCTTGGCGTGGAAGGCAAGCTGGCGATATGATATGAAGATCTCCTCCCATTGTAACCGACTCTGTGTAACCCTAGCCCTCTCCGGTGTCTATATAAACCGGAGAGTTTTAGTCCGTAGGACGAACAACAATCATACCAAGGCTAGCTTCTAGGGTTTAGCCTCTCTGATATCGTGGTAGATCAACTCTTGTACTACCCATATCATCAATATTAATCAAGCAGGAGTAGAGTTTTACCTCCATCGAGAGGGCCCGAACCTGGGTAAAAACATCGTGTCCCTTGTCTCCTGTTACCATCCGCCTAGACGCATAGTTCGGGGCCCCCTACCCGAGATCCACCGGTTTTGACACCGACACCCGGGGAGGCCCCGTCGGCTACACTGGAAGAAACGATTATCAGGTACCACTAATTCCTCAGGAGAAGGCATACACCAACCATGGATCGTAGGAGGTACAGGTCGCCACAACGGGCGGCTGCCCCACTCCCACAGCTTCCTACCCCTCAGGAGGAGGGCGCCGGGGGCTGCAAGAGAGGGGCCAAGATCCGGCATCACCACCGCGGTGTTCGGAGCAAGGCATCCTCAGGAGGTAGGCCCTCTGCTGGGGAGGTGCCTCAGGGGCTGCCCCTGGCAGAGGACCTGTGGTCGTCGGGGGAACCGCTGGTGACCGCTCTACCCCATCAGCGGCGTCCTGGTTTCTGGTCGTCGTCGGTGGCACTACAGTGTGGCGCAAGGCGGGGCCCTCGTCTGGCAATATGAAGCAAGGCCGGTACCTGTGAAGAAGGCCCAGTGCCTGTGAAGCTCGTCGCCCCGTGACACTCTCACGTAATAATGAGTGGGGTTGTACACGCCCCGGAGTCTCAAGGGTGCCGGCCTCAGGCCCTGGGGCTCCCTCCCATGCCCAGTGGCAGCACTTAGCTCCGCGATGGTGAGAAGACATCCAAGACTAGACTAGGTGTCGGACGCGGCCTTTTTGTGCTTTCATTGCTTTTCCCCTTGGCTTTCATTTCCCCCATTGGATTTAAGTTGGATTTGAGCTCGAAGATTTGTGTGTGTTCGGGGAAGGGGTGTTTAGTCTCGTTCGAGCAATCTCTCGTGTTCTGGTTACTACTTCGCCTCAGCTGCCTCCCCTCATGAGCCCCTCGCGAGCCGGGCCAGGCCTAGCTTGCGTGCAGCCCAGACTACCGTCGTCACACCCTCTCAGGAGGTTTTCATTACAGGTTCGATGGGCTCGTTCAGGAGACACTCCAGACACCACAGCCCTCCGTAGGCTAACTCGAGGCCCTCGCGGGTCGAAGGTAAACAAGCCAGCCAGCTCGTTGCAAAGTCAGCCGATTGGCACAGGCGTACGGGTGATATCGCATCTACTAATACGCTGAATGCGAGTTTTTACATGAGGGGCTCCCCCTCCCAAAATGCTCTTACAACCTTCAGGGCAAGGCCCGAACTCTATCTGCGCAGGGTAAGGAAGCAGGGACAACACGCGGTCAGTTGGATAAATCCCCCAATGCATCCTCAGGGGCACCTCCTGAATCGTGCTGGCGTCGCTGGCCTCGCCATCACTCTCCGCATCGCCATCAGTGGCGTCAGGGCCGTTCACCACGTCGCCTCCATCAGCAGCCACGACCATGTCATCGTTATCAGAAGCGAAGGCCCCGACAAGGGCATCCACGTTGTCTTCCACCCAGCACGCCAGGTCGCCCCAGACGGCCTGGGGTACTGGGGCGATGGCGGCCTCAAAGTCAAAGTTTGGGTCCATGTTCCGAAGGTGGCTGAAGACACGAGAAAAGGCGCGCCCGAGCAGGGCGCGGCTCCTCTCCTCCACCAACCCGTTGGCTCTGACCGACCGCGCCTCCAGCTGCGTCACCATGTCGGTGAAGAACTGAAGATTGCCAGCATAGTTGACTGCGTGGGGCTCGTCAACAGCCGCCTTGCAGATGTTACCCAAGGCTGTGTTGGCTCTCTCCCGGAGCGTGGTGAGCATGGGGCCGGGCTCATGCTCCAGAATCCGCTGCTGGCGTATCTCGTCCTCGTTCTGCCGCGCAACGGCCTCAGCCTTGTCCACCCGTTGGTGGAGAAGAAGCGCGTCGGCGCAGGAGGTAGTCAGCTCCTCCTGCACCATGCCGAGGTTGGCTCGGGAAGCGTCGGCCCGCCGCGTCACTTCGTCCAGCTTGGCCCTCAGGGCGGCGGTCCTGCCTTCAGCCTCGACCCGGATCAACCCCAGCCTCTCCTCGAACTCACGCTCAAGGTTCAGGCGGGCCGTCGCCACCCCTCGTTCAATCTCTTCCAGGACTCGGGCCTCGCACGCAGCGATGTCATCCTCCGCTTGTGTCACCAAGCGCTCTCTCGTCTCCAGACATTCAAGATCGCGTGCGCGCTCAGCAGCTTCCAGCGTTAGTGCCTCCTCACGCCTCAGGAGCTTTGCCTGGTCGACCGAAGCCACCTTCATCGATGCAAGGGCCATCTCACACAGCTCCACCTGCTGCTCTAGGGAGTGGCACCGGGCCTTGAGTTCCCGTGCCCGCTCCTCCGCCGCCTCACGCCGCCGGTCAGCCTCTCGGGCCTCCTCGACGGCCCGAGAACGGGCCTCCCGAGAGGCCGCCAGCAACGCCTCGGCCTCCTCATTGTCGAGGTCACGCTGGTGGCGCGCAAGGGAAACAGCCGCCTTCAGCTTGCGCCTCTCTTCAGCCAGGCGCAGGACCTCAGCCTCTAGGCCCGCATCTTCATCAGCAAGCTCTTCACCAAGCCGGCTCACCGCATCAGCCGCCCTCCGGAGAAACCCTTGGCGAAGAACGGGATGCCTCCGAGCGCGCTCGAGCACGTCTTCTGCGTCGTCATCCACCCCAAGTAAGCGCGGGGGCCCACGAATCAGCACTCCCCCTCTGGGCAGGGGGCTGGGGTCTGGCACCCTCACGATGGCGGGGCGCGCCTCGCTAGAAGCCCGGCCTGGAGCCAGCCCATCCCCAAACGAAGAGCATAGGGACGACTTCAGCCAATCGCCATCCACGACAAGACGCGAAGCCCAAGGCAGGCTGGCTATGCCCCGAGAAGGCTCGCTAAGGAGGGTCGCGAGGCGCGCAGAACCACTATGCACCACAGGATGGCTCACCTCTCCGACCGGCCTCACCGCAAGGGCTCCGCTTGAGCTCGGAGCACTCGAAGATGGTGGAGAGGGCGGAGCCTGGGGGGATGGCTCCTCAGCCATCTCCGTGAGCTCGGCTGGAAGGGCCCTGCAGAGCAAGGATCAGCAAAAGCAACGGGAGGATCATGAGCTAGGAAAGGGGAAGGCTTACTCATCAATGGTGAAATACTTCTTGCGCTTCAGCAGACGACAAGGTTAATCGTCACCCAAGGCCTCCCTTCTCTTTCGAAGAGCCTCGAAGTCCATGCGGAAGCGGCCCAGGAGTTGAGCGCAGGGGTCAGCCTGCGACGAGGACGCAGCGTCAAGGTGCCCAGCGTCAGGGGCGTCGTCCTGACGCACGCCGCGGGTCGCCTCACCAAGAAGGGTAGCTGGGGCCCCAGGGGCCTCAACCACGGGCGCCACAGGCAGCGGCTCAACGCCTTCAGCCACAGCAGTACAGGCCTCAGGAGCTGCCCCCTCAGGAGTGCCGCCTGGCGTCGTCACCCCCGTGGGGGCCCCCTCAGCCTCCGGCGGCCCATCCCTCCCTACTCCGCTACTCGAGGAAGGACCGCCATGTGCGACTGGAAGGGCAGTCACCACCACTGGGTTCTCGCGAGGCCCCCTGAGGCCAGCAGGGCGCAGCCCCCATTCGTCGAAGCCGGGCATCTGATTCACAAAGTCGCCCCTGTTCGAGCAAAGGTACATCAAAGCCCCCCTTGCCGGACGCTGCCGGGGGAAGGGTCCCCAGTCAAGACCAAGAGCACCTTCCTCAGTGCTTCGGGCGTCAGGTCCTCCTCCTGGAGCCTCATGCGATCTTCACGCCCGCTGAAGGCCCACATCCAGCATGAGTGGCGCTGGAGAGGAGCAATGCGGCGTAGCAGGAACTCCTTCACCACCCTGGGCGCCGTCACGCCGAGCGCCCTCAAGAGCGCAAAGCGACGCCAAACAAAGATGAGCCGGGGGCTCGTGAGCGTCTCCTCGCCCCAGCCTGAATTGGGGACATCGGGCGATGTCGGCTCCAAAAGCAGGGGGCTGGGCACCCCTACATCCACGTACAGCCACCGCTCGCGGAACCCAGGCGCGGGCAAAGGAAGGCTGAAATCAATCCCTGAGTACACTATTTCTGGTGCGGCAATAAAGCTCACGCACCCCGAGCATTGGGTGGGATCGACGAGGCGCAGAGAGAAGAAGTGACGCAGCAAGGCAACCGAAGGAGGGATGCCCATCATTGCCTCACAGATAAAGGCAAAGACGGCAAGAAGAGTAATGGATTGAGGACCCAAATGCATCATATGGGTCTGGTAATGGGAAAGCACAGCATTGAAGAAATCGGAAAAGGGGGGAACCAATCCCGCCCACAGGGCGTTGGTAAAATACCGGACGTCGGTGACTACTCTGTCGATGGAGAAGTGGGATGTGGGCCAGGTCGTCGTCCTCCCGCACTCGTTGAAGATAGTTGCCAGGGCAGAGCTGACCTTGCCCAAGCCTTCTCGGTTGAGTATGATCGACCGATCGACGGCGGGAGCCGCCGACGATGGCGAGCGAGCCGGAGGCACTGGTTTCTTCCCTTTTCCCTTCTTCGTCGGAGCCATGGCAACAGGAAGAGGGAGGATTCAAGATTGGATTGGGAGCAAAGACTGGTGCTCGAGAGGAGGAATAGCAGGGTACGGTCGAGCGGCGAAAAGAGGAACGACTGTGTGCAACCACAGGTCCGCCTAGCTGGGCACAAGATGAGGAGGCGTGGGGGAACAGGGCCGCCCACGTCCAATCAACCGCCACGCGGCGCCCGAGGCCGCAGGCTGTTAGGGCCCGCGGTGCTTCGCACTTACCCCTTCGCTTCTCTGCTCAGCCAAGTCCGGGCGCGCCTTGGGCCCGGGGGCTACTGTCGGCGTTCTGGGAACGGGGGTCCCCGGACTTGCCTGCCTGTGGCCTGTGGCGTGGCTCAAGGGGTGGCCCGGCATGGCCGATCTTCATCAGCACGAGCTCAAGACCCTCACGAGGGGCCAAGCCTCGCGGGGTGGACGACGGGGAGCTTCCTCAGGCACGACCTCGTCAGGCTGGTTCGCGAGGAGGTAGAGACATCAAGGCGGGGTACCTCACGAGGTGCCCATGACGCAAGCCATGACGACCAAGGGCGCCAGGCGGGCGCCAGCCCGCGCAGTGTCCTTCTTTCCTCTTTGGTGCAAAGGGAGCAAGCGCAGGCGAGAGCATCAAGCAAAGGCATCCGTTTTGGTGCAACAAGACCAAGACCGTCGCAACGGCAGGAAGGAGGTCATTGTGGAGCCCAAGCCGGCGTCACCACCAGAGCCTTTGACAGGCGAGGACCAACTTTAGTCAGGATAAGTGTACTGGATGTTCCCCTTCAAAATGGCCAATTGTTGGCGCCCTTCCCGCTCAATATTTGGGAAGAGGCCCAAGGCCTTTGCCTATAAATAGGACTAGCCACCCACAAGGTAAAGGGGACGAGGAGATTAGAGAGAGAGGATCTGGGAACCAGCAGAAATAGAGACTGAACTCCCCCTAGAAGTTCATCACACCAGCCAAGAACAGACCCTCGCGAGGATGTTCTTCCTTGTATTGTTCATCATCAGCCCAAGAGGCAATCCACCACACCACAAACTAGAGTAGCGTATTACACCACAATGGTGGCCTGAACTAGTATAAACTCTGCATCTCTTGTGTCGTTCCTTCCATAGCTTAGATCCTAGCGAGGCGGTGAGGTGCAGGTAGGTAGAGGGCAAGATCTAGAGGGTCTGCGAGAACCCGAAATCCGACAGGTTCGGTCGACGAAGACTCCTCCAGCTTGCTCTGGCAGGACACCCTAAAAAACGGCACCCTGTAGATGCTCGATCCTTCAATCTCTGGTGGATGCTCCATCTGGGATCGATACTCCCACCACCGCTCCCTCACGATCGGATTCGGTGAATCTGTTTGCTCCATGGCCCAGAGGAGCAGCTCTATGTACTCCCGCACGACTCCCTCCAGGTGTGTCGCCGCCTTTTTGCTCTGTTGCAGATATTTGGCCATGGATGTCGCCGTCGCCGCTAGTCGGTCCGTGTTGTCAAACCAAGACTGTATCTCCAATATCCTAGCTAGCTTCACAGGGTCGCCGTCTACGATCCTCACGTATCGGTTGTACTCCTCCATCGATCTACTTCTCCACAACACATTCACTCGCCGGCGGTGGTTTTTGAATGGAAGAGGAGAGGAGCAGCGCTGGTTTTGGATTAGACCGGGAGAGGAGCGACGCTGGTTTTGGACTGGAACAGGAGAGGAGGGGCGGTGGTTTTGAAATGGAAGAGGAGAGGAGCGGCGCTGGATTTAGATTGGAACAAGAGAGGAGCGGCGGTGGTTTAAGAGGATAAGAGCGGCGCTGGGCTTGGAAGTATTTTTTTGTTGTTTTGCGTACTTCGGGTCAAAGTTTGACCACGTACTGTGTTTGACAAGCAAAATGTGAATGCATGTCATCAAAAATTGTATCATTTGGTTCGTATCTGAATGTACTTTCAAATTATATTATTTTTGCAACGTATAACATATAATAAAAGGGAGACTAGTTAATGTGGGGTCGCTTTCTTAATTGAAGGGTAAATTGATTTTGATTTTGATCCAGTCACAGCGCGTCGGCCCTCGCGTCCAATCCTAAATCGTTGCCGCACGCTCCTCTCCCTCTTCTCCATTGCAAAACCACCTCCTCTCCTCTCCATCATCTCCATTCCAAAACCACCATCTCGCCTCTCCCTCTTCTGATCTTCTCCATTGCAAAACCACATCCTCTCCTCTCCATCATCTCCATTCCAAAACCACCGTCTCGCGTCTCCTTCTTCTCTATTGCAAGACAATCGTCTCTCCTCCCATCTTCCAAAGCTAGCACCGGAGCACTCAGAAGGACATCTATGGAGAGGATGAAGTAGCAAATCAGGCAGATCACCGGCGGCGACCAGGCAAAGTTAGCCAGGTTGAAGGAGATCCTTACTTGGTTTGAAAATGAGTGGGAGATTTCGAGGACGGTGCGAGCCATGTGGCAATGTATGCGAAAGAGCGAGACGACGGTGATGAGGGCGGCAATGTACACGTACTCCCTGGCGGCAGTCATGCTGTAGTCCTCTGAGTTCATCGAGTATCTCATCTGGGCAATGGAGCAGACAGATTCGCCCAAGGCGACAGTGAGGCGGAGGTGGTGGGAGTAGAGGTCGAAGGTCGAGCACCCAGAGGATAACGAATCGATCGAGTATGGTGTGCCGTTCGTGAGGGTGCAGAGCCAGCCGGAGCCACAGGAGTATTCATTCTCCCACCGCAAGAGGAGGCCGGATGGCGCGACGTCGCTTCCCTGCCGTTCTCCACGGTTCCCTCGATGCTTGCCTCGTTTCAACGGCGGCGGTAGGGTTTGAGGTAAGCTTCGCACTAACCTAATCTTCCACCTGCTCATGCTTACAATCAGTGTGACAGCTAATGAAAATCATGCTTACAATCAGTCTCCAAGTAATACGCCAATCACCCTAAAATAGCTCTGGACCTTTGGGTCAAAGTTGTGACACAGTGTGAAAATAAACAAAAATAGATTGGTGCTTCTTTCAGAAAAGAGTACTCGCTAGAAAACTGCCAATATAAGCTACTAGTATTTGGTTAGAGGATTTGCTGCCGAGAAAGATCCGTCCAGAGAGAGCGCCACACATCCCACTGGTGGTGGTGGATGCCAATGCGTGCATGCAACATGGTTGGTGTCGGTAATGTTTACTTGGCACACCTCGCACTCTGCATATATGCCGGTTCCATATGTACATTTGTGCAGCTCCACCAAAATGCAGCTGAATAACCCTATTTGCAGAGATAATGAAAAAGCGTGATTACATTATAGTGGCACTAGTTGATGAAACACACAAAATAAATAGAATAAAATATTGCGATAGTATCATAGTATGCCATGCTGCGAGGGCAAGATTGGCCCTGCGACGCCTCATACAGTACGCCTAATACTAGACACCGTCCCAAGTCTCCCAGATACACCTTCTCCCAGTGATGAACATCAGTGTACAATGGTAGTAAAAGCAGGCGCCTTGATACATTCAAATCTCTATTTTTGTACAGATCAACTAAAATTAAGCACCCCAGTTTGCATAAACGCTTAAACATTAACAATGGGACTAGTTGATGAAACATACATTAACAAAGAGAAGCACTTTCTTTATCTATATTGGAAATGAAATGATAGAGAGGACACTCGCTCTATTTTAACTGTATTATTACTTCATTTTATCAGTGACACTAGGGTCGAGCAGGTGGCAAACGAGGTGTACCATGCGTCGCATGGATGGAGGCCGGGGGTGCTTAGACTGGGATGCTGAAGCTGGCTCTTTCAGTCACCAACATGGATGATTCAATTCATGGGACCTTTTGGTGTAGTTCACCTAAAATGAAGCAATGTCCCGTGAGCTAGCAGCTTCTTCTTCAATTTTTTTTAAGAAAAGGGCTCCAGCCCCGTTTCCATTTCCACCAGAAAACGAAACCCACAAAGCTTCTTCTTCATTAGTTGCAATAAAATTGAGCAACATCAAGGTTGCTTGTGAAGCTCCTGGAATGCTCAACTATAATTTGGATATCATTTCTGCAGTTCAACTAAGATCAAGCGTGAAATGTATATCTCTATTTGCACAAAAAATGTGGAAAGGAGGGTGAATAACAAGTGATGAAACATGCATCAAATGAAAGAAGCATGTTCCTTATCTGAATGGCAATCCTACAAGGACAGTAGCAATTTCTAAAGCAGTGGCATTGCTACATATTAGTGTGGGCATTAGGATTAACTATGACAACTGTTAAATACAACATTACTTTGGGCACGGGAGAGTAGGTGGACCAGGATAGTTACATTTCTAACGAAAAGAACCAACTTATCTTAATGGGAAATTTAGCAGGACATGTAAAAAAGTGCCATTGATTCATATTACTGGAGGCATTACATTGAAAACAACATTGGTTTAACGTGTCCGTGCTTTTAATAGTGCGACTGCTACATTTTACCAGTGGCATTACATAAGAGTGGCTCGGGGCAACAAACATCAGAACATGATATCTGGGTTGGTCCCATTTTTGTTCGGTATAGCCACCTTATACTGTGTGAGGCTAGCAAATCTAGTGCTGGACTTACTCTGTTGACTTGTCCCCCAGTCCCTACTTTCTTTCCTTTTTCAACCAATAGATCGGGTTTATATTGAGTTTGTACTGCGTTTCCCTTTATTTCCCTATTAGACCTAGAGACCAGTTGGATAGCCAGTCTGTGCTACTTTTCGCCCCCATTATTTCCTCTTTCGACCAAGTCCTAGATTCAGGTAACAAATCCTCCCCCACCCCACCCCCTTTCTTCCTTGTTTGAACCAAGTAGTACTAGATTCGAGTGCATGAACTAGTTTTACCTCTTAAACGTAAAAAAAATTAGGTGGTTTTCGAACAGTCGATCGATCCTATCTATGAGGGCCCCTCAGAAATAGTAAAAGATACAAATGCAGCGACGTCAGGAGCTCGAGAAGTAGAGCAAGGCCGGTTTCGAAGGAAGTTATACCTGATGGTCGCCGGGATGTCGCTAGGTGGGCCGGATCTGCCCACACTACGGCAGCGAGGAAGAAGGGGTCGGAGGCCCTCCCTCACCAGCGGTGCTTGGGAGAGAATGACAAGGCAGGCTGATCGGGACGCGCCAGCAGTGGGTAAGAGCTGTCACCAAGGATGATCGCGTGAACGTTGCACCTTCTCACCTTCCCCGGCGGAGAGAATCCGGCTAGATCTGTGACCAGCGGTGAGCAGAGAGAGAGAGAGAGAGAGAGAGTGTGTGTGTGGCCACCACTGTCGTGTTTAGATCTGGAGAAGAGGAGACAGTGTGAAGAGAGCAACACTTGCAAGCAAGCGCGAAGGCTCCTGCCTATATAGTGGAGCAGTACCAGTTTTCTTTTGTCTACCTGAGCCGGCTTGACCTCGTCAATGACTGTCGAGAAGTCTTCATGCACGTGGTCCGGAGGCGCAGTTGTCATCATTTTGATCTGAAGCGCCGGATTATAACATCTAGCACGAAAAATGCCACCTAACAAGAAATCACAACCTCACTGCCCAAAGGAGACAACATGAATCCCGACGGACAAACTAGACGAGGAACAAAGCTCAAATTAAAGATAAACTCGTAGAAAAGGGGTCCGTCGATAGATGTCCTAATTAACATAGCCGGCTTGACCTAGATGGCAGCCGAGTAGTCTTTGTGCATGTGCCCCCAATGACTAGCCCAACTCAGTTGTCGCTGTTTAACCCTCGCAGTGATCTGACGCACATGACACCTAATTTTGCGAGATGACAAGAAACCTTTTTTTAGATTTCTCACCACAACTACATCCATGTACAACACAGCATGCACGATATGTAGACGATATGCCAGACCGACCGATCATCTGGGGTGCGACACGAACGCGACGGGCGTGTTGTATACTCCGTACATGTGTACCGCCGTTTTTTAGAGGCTTTGCTCCATGGTGCAATCCATGGATACAAAATTAGTATACTGTACTATTTAAAAGTCAAGGGCGGGGCTTTTCCCGCGCGGTAGGCGGGGCAGTTCCGCCTAGTCGGTTCGACAGAGACGCAGAAGATGAGGGAGTAGGCTACTACAAACGTAGGGCCGTGTGATTTGAGAGGGAGTTACTGCTGGACAGGTGGGGCCACATGATTTGACTTGCCATTATCATTTTAACTGCGGCACAACGACCGGCGTGAGTTTCCCAATTCCTGACCACCTCCATATAGGTGCCTCTCCCGATGCCTCACCATGTAGTAGAGGCTGGCTCTTGCATGAGAGCCCACTTATCCACTTTTTCCTTGCCTCTCTTTCCTCCATGTATGCAAAAATACAATGTAAAGCGCACTATTGTACTTAGGTTGGTCGTAATGGCGAGTATCATATACTAGTATCATGCATATGATACTTTTGTATGATACTAGTACATCCGTAATGCATAGTATCATGTGTTGGTATCATAGGATAGTTTATTTATTGTCATGCATGACACATAGTAGCACATCATTTAATATGATACAGTATCATATTATGATACTCAACTCTCTCTTTTCTTCATTTAATTTGACGTCAACTCATCAAGATTGCATAGTTGGCATGCATGATACTACTCCCATTACAAGCAGCCTTACTTGCTCCTACAGGTGCTAAGCTTGCCACATAGGCATAAAGTCTGATGTGGCAAGTTAATCAAGAAGAGAGAGACTAGTTTGGTGACCCAAGGAAGAAATGGTGCGCGTGTACCTAGGTGAAAAGACAATTTTGAGTCTATGTCTAATTAAATGAAGCAAACTTAGCAACAAAAAACTAATAAGCACACCATTTCATTGGAAGAGGCCAGTCCTTGGAAAATGCAATAAATAATAGTACTCCCTGTGTCCCATAATATAAGAACATTTTTGGCACTACACTAGTGTAAAAAATGTTCTTATATTATGGGATGGAGGGAGTACGAAGAAAGAGATAGAGAGAAGTAAAAAAAATACACTTATAGCCAACCTTATAGCTAACCTTGTTGTAGTATGAGTGACTAAGTGATGACTATGTATGACATGCCAACATCAGATAGCCTAACGCACCATGTTAAATCTCCAAGGGCGCGACCGCGCGAGCGACATGACGGTCGTGGTAGGCACGACCATGATACGGGCTGCTGGCAGCCCTTGGATCTGAGATCAAACGGTCGCATGCTAAGTTGCTGCAAATTTGCAGAATAACCCTCCAGGATAGGATACTCACCCATAGGTCTAGAATCACGCCATGCAACCATTCGATCTATGATCCAAGGGCTCTCGGAAGCCCGTATCATGAAAGAATGGAAAGCCACTACCTTGCCATTCACACACTGGCAGTTCACTCCTACTCGTCCCCACGCGTCCTTTAATACTACGGCGGTTCGCTCCTAGTCGTCCCGTCCTTTCACATTATGGCAGTTCCACTAATCCTAACCCTCCTCCAAAATCCATGGCATCCCAAATCTCCACGATCGGCGGTGAGTACAAGGTTAGAACCATCACCGACGATGAGTTCGACGTCATCTACACCCGTTCTTCCGCGACGGTGAAAGGATGCCTTTCTCGCTTCAGACACATGTTCGAAAACTCAGATGATGAGTGGGTCACTTGGCTAGATGTTGAGTACACCACAGTCCTGGGACGAGAGAAGGATCTAAAGGACGAAGAGAGGAAGAAGGCCGCCGTGATCCAGGTTTGCGTGCATGACTTATGCTTGGTCTACCACATATGCCATGCCAATGTTGAATGCCTGAATTTCAAGGACTTCCTCGAGAGCAACCTAGTCAAATTTGTTACTATAGACTTTGAGAACGACAAAGAAGTCCTGGGTCGGATAGGCCTCATTGTAGGCAACCCCTTCGACCTCCAGAAGAATCGTCTAGTGTCCTCTCATCAGCCATCAATGTTGACCCTGGCAGGAGCCATGGTTCATCCTTCGTACGATAAACTGGAGAAACCTCCATACACGTTTCATCATTATGCATGTCAGCGGAATGTACTAGATATAGAACACATCCACTACGCTGCAATGGATGGCTACCTTTGCTTCAATATCTACAAGGGTTGGTGAAGAGCAAGAGCCAAGCATGTGGTTCAAGCAAAGAAGTATCGGCCAAGAGGAAGAGGGACAAGGACGAAGTCGAGGACGTGGACGAGGACTCCGAGTAAGGTGGCAGTGTCATTGCTCATGGTGGTTCTAATGCAGCGTCTACCGGAATAGTTGCAAAGCTTAATTTCAGGTGTGGTTAATTTAATTTGAGGGGTGTGTTGTGCTGAGCCCCCAGCAGAACTATGTTATGTTTCTTCTCGTTACTTTAACTCTTCAGTACGTACATACTAGTATTTCTTACATTTCATCTTTTAGTTGGTATAGTACTACAACTCGTTTCTTCACATTATATACGTACAATATATATGGCCAACATCATATACCCAATAGTTTAGTTGTCAAAGAATTTCAGGGTGCTTAGTTTTGTCAAAGAATTCCAGGATGCTTATTTTTATTTGAGGGGTGGGTTGTGCTGGACACCATTATTGTGACTAGCCTTTTTAATAGTACTATATGCATAATTTGGCGACGAGCACTCTCTATATGTACCACCTTTTTTAAATTTCAAGTTTTGCTCCATGGCGCAATCCATCGATACTACTACTGTACAAAAGTATACATTTTTTAAAAGGCTAGAGGGTGGGGTAGTCTAGCTTGGTCGGTTTCACGAGAGGTGAGGGCCTTTGTGATTTGACGGCTCATTACTGCTGGAAGGCGGGGCCTTGTGATTTGACTGCTCATATAAATGCGCCGACGACCCGAGGAGGAGCAAAGAACCGTGCGGTGTACTCAAGTTTTCCACTGGAGTAGTACTACGACGGAGGAGCACGAAACACGACAGCCCAGTGCCATATGGCGATAAAAAATGATCTAATTTTCTAGTCGTCTCATTGTTAGCATTGTTCTATTCATTCCCTAAAAAAAGCATTGTTCTATTCATGCCTCACACAGAACGTGACACGTGTGGCGAAACACCCGAAGATAAAGATGAAACACATGAGCAAAAGAAGAAGGAAGATTATCACCCCAAATGATCTAATTTGCCATAGAGTCATAACTGCTTCTTCATCGCCTCCACGACCTCCATCTCCTTGCGCGTCTCCTCCGCCATCTTCTTCATTCTGTCCATGGCGCGGGATTTCTCGATGCGAGCCTTCATCATCTGTTCCACTGCCGCATTACATACCTTGACAGCAGCCGGGTGCTCGATGTGGAGCTTCGCCAACTCCTTCTTCTATTCCATGATGAGGGCCTGCATCATCTTCATCAAGGAACTACTATTCTCATGCAGCTTCTTCCAGCCGGCGTTCTTCTCCTTCAACAGGTCGATCTCATGGTAGAGCTTCGCCTTGTCCTCCTGAAGTCGCAGGATTTTGCCGGTCGCCTTCTTCTCCGAGGCAATGCTCTTCTTCAGCAGCATCACCAAGCCGGCGGTCAACTCCCCCTTCTTATTGAGCTCAGCGAGCATGTCGTCGAGGCTCTCCTTCAGCAGCTCCACCAAGCTTTGGATGAACTCCTTCTGCTTATTGAGGTGCTTATTGAGATGATCGGGCATGCCGTCGAGGGATAACTACTCCAGCGCCGCCGACTCGGCATGTTCGGCTCCACGGCTAGGGCGCTCCTGGGAGCCATCACCTGCCCGTGAGAGAACTTTCCAGGTCTCTCCGTGGTGGAGAGCCCTCTTTTTTTTCCGCATCCTTGGTTGCCGCTTCCTTGTTACGAGGAGTTATCGACCTAGAGCTCTGCTCACCGGCCATGGCAAGGACGGACGAAGAAGAAGCACTTATGAGGAGGAAAGGTAGAGTAATTTTCGGTTAGGTAGTTCCCCTTTTTATAACCTAACTACTAGCACCAGTACTAATACCTACATAGTGGGAACACATTCAGGTTTGGTACGTACTAGTAGGTGTGAGCAGGCTTTCGATTGTGATGGAAACAAGGTAAAGATTAATTGATGGTTTTGGTTTCGAGGCCCGAAACGGCTCCCGATGATTTTAGCAGAACATAAATTTCAAGTAGACTACACTGCTCAAATGCATAAATATTATGTTACTGTCAAAAATTGGCACAAAATACGAAGGACACTAATGGAAGTACTACTAGCAACCCATGATTTAACTAGTCGCATGCGCGCAATGGAATAATAATGTCTTTCTTCCGTCCTCACGTCCACTTAATTTACATGCGCTGTATTAATTGACCATCAATGAAGTGAACGACTTTACACATGTCAAATTATCACATGGGGTGGATCTTGGTACAAAATTGCGTCTGCCCGTGTACCCGCGTGTGCGTGCGAGGGAATGAATGCGTGCATGGCATGCGTGCACATCTTCGCTTCGTGCATGTACCGCCAGTATGGCTCAGGGAGGACGAGTACATTCTTCTGGAACCAGCAGCACGTCATTGTCCACGTCATTCTCCACGCAAGGAGGTCGTGACAACGCCTCCACATGTACCACGTGGATTCATGAACTGTAAGAGAGACACTATGTAGCGTGCCATTGGAATTCTAATTTACGTGTTTTGCACATACTAGAAGTACTAGTAAGGTACACGTGCATTGCACGCATTAGATTTTGCAACCAAGTTATGAATAAATACCACACTATAGCATGTAAGCTCTGAGTCATATATGCCTGATGTAGACCTTCGTTTAATTCTTATAGTTCATCTCATTTAAAATCAATTAGTTTTTATAAAAAAGCTAGGGCCTCTTGGATTCGTAGGATTTACAAAACGCGAGAATAGGAAAACCATGGGATTATAGTGGAATGTCATCTTGAATCCTACAGGATTGTACGAGTGTTGGGTTGTGCATAGAAAAAACGCAAAATTCTTTCAAAGAGGTTTGAGTGGATGGTATGTTTCCTATCAAATCTAGTGCAAATGAATCATATGGAAAAATTCCTATGGTCTACAATCCTACGAATCAAACAACCAAAGATAGGAAAAATTCCTAATAATTAGAATCCTCCAAAATTCCTTTGAGAATCCTTTGAATCAAAGAAGCCCTTAATCTATTTTATGATTCATGGAATTGTGCGTTGTAAAGCATAAAGTAAAAACAAATAATGGCAATTCAACTAGATTTTTTTGTGGACAGTTATGATACGGAAGATTCTAGAACAAAAGAGAACCACTGTTGTTTTGAGGTTTGTGCATTATGCTTAAGTTCAATCATGGGGTCTGCTAGATTGTACATGTGGCAAAATCCGGTGGGGGGCTAGAAGATGGTGCGAGGGGCCGAGTGGAGGGAGACTATGAAGGAATGCACAAGTGCGAGATCGATATTTAGAGAGAGGGGGCGAGAACATGCGCTGTTGCATGCAGTGGCGGAGCCATGAAAAATAAATGAGCTAGGGGGCCAAGCATTGCTAATCCTTTACGAGGAGGGTCAATTCATGAACTTGAACCATTTTTAGCAGCAATTGTCTAATGATCACATTCATATTAGCCTCGATATATAGTGATGTTAGGGGGGGCAGGGCCCTTACTGCCCCTGTCTTCGCCATTGTGTGCGCATCTGAGAGATGAAGCAGAAGGCATGGATGATGAAAGGGGGACATTGGATATATAATTAATGTGGGTGTATTAGCTATATATGTTAATCCTATATAGAGAGGTATAGATTGATTGATGTGGACGTGGGAAAGAGGGTGAGACCTCACTGGATATATCTATTGATAGGTTTGTGTGGAAAAGTATGAAAGACCTACCTATATACACACATACATAGAGGAACATCGATCGTTGCGCATGCACGCGTGAGAGATAATGAATGCCCGATATGATGGAGAGGGGGATGTGTGTGGGTGTGTGCCTTCATGGTAGTGTGTGTGCATGCATGCACGAGAGAAAGTTAGTGGTACAATTATAAATAGAATTCGACTGTGTGGGTGTAAAAGACTAGGTGAGGTCATAATCAATGTAAAGTTGAATTCAAATATTTGAATCAGAGATCCTGATGTTTGAAACCCATGCATGCATGAATATAACGGATATCTGCGCGGTGTGGTTTCGAAACGAGCATGTTGTAATGTATACACATTGAACAAGGTCAGACTGATTTGAATTTGAGATACCGATGGCAGCCATTATTTGGCCACGTCGCATCCGTGCATGGACACACTATTCTAATTGGAGATGATGGGTGGCTTTCGCATCACATATCTATATCTGTACCCATATATATTATATTATATTTTTTATATTGTGTGCGGGTAACTTTAACTTTGAAAGATGGTTGTTGGATGAGGTGAATCCGATGGTCCAAAGATGGCAAATTTAAGCACTACTGGCTGTTGGATATCATCTAGATTCCACCACATTTCGCCACATGTATAATGTAGAAGACTCCATGGTTGAACTTAAGCATAATGCATAAACATCAAAACACAAGCACTTCTTCTTTGTTCTAGAATCTTCCATATCAGAATTGCCCAAATGTTTTTCTACATGATTTGCCATTATTTGTTTTTTACTTTATGTCTTACACCACATAATTCCATGAATCTGAAAATAGATTAGCTTTCTTATAAACACTAGATGATTTTGAATGAAATGAACTATAAGAATTAAACGAACATCTACATCATGCATTTATGACTCAAAGCTTACATGCTATAATGTGGTATTTATTCATAATTTGGTTGCCAAATCTCATGCGTGCAATGCACATGTACCTTACTCTAGTCTAAATGGTGCGTGTTGAGGTGCAAATTGTCTTTTTTCGGGTACACGTTAAGCTTGTTCTTCCAAAATTTCAAGCCGCGCATTATTATGCTGAAAATTCAAGCTAGCATCTTTGTCTATCGTGCTGCGAAACTCCCGCCTCTTCAACCCGCGCATCGATAGTCCAAAATATTTAAGATATATCTTTGTCTCATTGTGCTCCGACAACTCCCTCCATATCAACCCGCGCCTTGCTATTCCAAAATTACAACGCGCGCGAAAACTCCCACCTCCTGTGACATCCCGACACGTGAAATGCACGTGGTACCCCTGAACCGGAAGAACCACCTCAAATCGGTGGGGGTACTTTTGGAACTTACCCCACATTTCGGACAAGCGCGTCCCTAAGCCATGGTTCCCCACTGCCATCCCATCCGCCCACCCATTCGTACACCGAGGCCGCGAAAACCCGCGACGAAGCCCCACACCCTGCTCCATCCGCCACCCAGCCGGAGCCTCTTCCCCGACGAAGTCGTCCACAGCAACACCTCGACGTCCCTCATCCACTGTACCGGATGAGGATCCGTCGTCGATCTCGTCATCCCGCAGGTTCAGCCACCCCGGCCTCCACCAACAAGGAGCTGCCCCGATGTTCCCCTCATCTTTTGTGCCACCTCCATTCCGACACCTCCGTCTTCACCCGCACCACCGGAAGAGCATCATCATCACCTTTCCTCGGATGAAGCTGCGGCCTAATCGGCGCCACCAAAGAGTTTGTACACTAATCGCTGCATTTTCTTCTTGATTCCCACGGTGCTGTCGGCGCTCGGTCCCAAGCCGACACGGTGCGACTCCATCCACGGCAGCGTCGCCGGCCACTTCCTCCACGGCGTCTCTCCCCGGCGGCGACATCCACATCAGTAGGAGCTGCTGCTGCTTTAGCTCTCGCTCGCGCTGCTGCTTTGATCTTGATCTCAGTCCCCTGCCTGGTCTGCTCTTGCTATTGCTCTTGCTCGCGCTGCTGCTCTCGCTCTTGCTCTTGCTTGTGATGCTTCTCCGATTTAGCTACACTTCAGTCGACTGAATCGACTTTTGGGTTAGTCGATTTTCAGGGGGTGGGGGGCTCGCCTGGGTGAAGGAAGAACAAGCCGCAACGGGGAGGGGGGGCTCACC
>NC_041389.1:125279023-125289390 GCF_002162155.2 Triticum dicoccoides
GAGGGATGGTCGGGGCAGCGGCGGACCGGCGGTGGGGAGTGTTTTCAGGGCGGGCGGGGCGGCGCACCGCCAGCCGCGGGCGGCGGGGGCTGCTGTTTGGCCGGTGGTGGCTGGCGGCTCAGGGGGGTGGAGGTTGAAGATGAACCGCATGCCCTTGATTTCGTATCCAACGGCTGCAAAATCGACTGACCAGAGATGAAAAAGTCAATTGACCGACGTGTAGCCTCACCTTCCTAGTGCGTTCAGTTCTGACAGCAAAATTCAGTTTCGACAGTTAAGTTCAGTTTCGACAGTTAAATTCAGTTTCGACAGTTAAGTTCAGAGATGAGCGGCTGATGTATTTTACATCTAGCACTTTGTGGTTACACTACTAGGAAAAGGGCTATAGATGAAATGGACACTAATGGCGCACCACATGTGTGGTGCGCCATTAGTATATAGCAATGGCGCACCACATACAGGTGCACCATTAGTAATATATTACTAATGGCGCACCTGGTGTGTGGTGCGCCATTAGAAGTTTTGAAAAAAAAATTGTTAATAATGGCGCACCATGGGACAGTGCGCCATTACTAGTTGACATAGTAATGGCGCACCACACCACCGTGCGCCATTAGTAGTTTAAAAAAAGTAAAAAAAATAAAAAAAAATTGTTAGTAATGGCGCATCTGTGGACAGTGCGCCATTACTAGTTTTAACTAGTAATGGCGCACTGTCCACTGGTGCGGCATTACTAAGTTTTTCCAAAAAAAATTGAAAAAAATTTCATTTTTTTTTCAAAACTAGTAATGGCGCACCGTGGATGTGGTGCGCCATTACTAGTTTAACTAGTAATGGCGCACCACCCCACGGTGCGCCATTACTAACTTGGCCCAACACTGAATGCACCCCCCCGGACCGCCTTTTCAGTTTAAAAAAAGTAAAATGATGGAAATGTCAAAAAAATAAAAGAAAATAAGTTTCCCATGTGATATGTGGTCTAGTTGTTGGGAAAATTTACAAATATGAATTTCGACTTTATTTGCAAAATCTCTTTGGAAATTTGTAAAATGGGCATAACTTTTGCATACGAACTCGGATTAAAAATTTTGTATATGAAAAATCATCTACTCGAAAAGTTACATCCAAATTTAACTGGGGGAACCCCGTTAAACATTTTCAAAATCCCCAAAAACCTAACAGAAAAAAAGTTACGGGGCTTTCAAGATCTAGAGGCAAAAAAATTCAAAAAATTTCAAACTTACTAGTGGCGCACCGTGGATGTGGTGCGCCACTAGTAACAGAAAAAAAATTGGTTTTGAATTTTTTTCAAAAAATGATACGTAATATGACCGGGAAGTTTGAAATATTTTTCAAAATTTCATCATAGTCATGAACATGAACAATGTCCTAGACATCAACAAGGTATAATAGGATTAATATGCTAAATATATCAACAAGTGCCTGTGAAGTGAGTTGTTGCTGGGGTTGGATAGAACTCTGAAGTTAAGCGTGCTTGTGATGGAGTAGTGTGAGGATGGGTGACCTTTTGGGAAGTTTGACCACAGAGTGCGATTTAACGTGAGATTAAGCATATTGACCCGAGATTAAGCCATAGTGACCTGAGATTAAGAAAAAACGAAAAAAAATTGAATTTTTTTTGAAAAAAAATTGTTACTAATGGCGCACTTCTATGTGGTGCGCCATTAGTATACCAGATACTAATGGCGCACCATGGGCTATTCTAATGGCACACCAGCAGTGCGCCATTAGTATACCAGATACTAATGGCGCACCACAGGTGCACCATTAGAAAAAAAATCTAATGGCATGGTGCTAGTGGCGCACATGTAGTGCGCCATTAGTAGCGAAAACAGGTGCGCCACTAGCAGCCCTTTTTGTAGTAGTGTTATGTATTTTATGTCATGTATTAGAGATGCTATTAGAATTCCACTCAGGTTAACCTTGTCTCTCTTGTCCTGCTTGAGCCTCGGCGTCGTACAACTCAGCGGCGCTGCTCCAATGACGAAACCCTCCATCACAGCGGAGCAGTACCTCGGGCTCCATCTCCAGACGCCTAAGATCTTCTTCCCCTCCTCCGACAGCCAAGTCAGCCGGAGCATCCTCATCGGCCAACCCAATCACGCTGAGATCGACATGGCTTCACCAAAGAGGTTGTGCATTTGTTGCATCTCTTTTTTACTCTACATGTTATATATATTGTCCACTGAGCACTCGTAGTAACGGGAAATACAATTATTTTATCCTACTATATGACAAGCAGTGAGGTACCAGGCAACCAAGCTATCCGTGATGGACTCTCCTGAACACCATCATTATTTATCTCTGCGCGTTTGAGCTGTGCATTTGTCGATGGGCCTGGGAGTTGAGCTAGTATCGTAGTGGCCTGGGTCCAAAGTAATAGAAGTAGCACAAAAACATTTTTTTAGTGTAGGATTTTCCTTGCTCAAGCCTGCCTAGTAGAATCGCCAGTGCTTGAAAGGAAAAGTGAATGAAAAACATAGAAATTGGAAAGTTTCCTATGGTACTACTTTTCATGAATTTGGTGCAAAGGAATGAGCAAAGGAAAACTGTAGGATTTGTTCCTTTAGTGTCTCCTTGAAAGAAAAACCGTAGGAATTCTAATTTCCACTTGTCCTCCTTTTCATATTCCTATTCATCAAGCACAAGACTAAGAGATAGTAACATAATAGCATTATAATCATACATTTTCTTGTGGTTTGACTTAATCTCACCATGCTTTTTTGCATCCTGTGTCGGTGTACTAGAGTAGGGGTACCCTAGTATCCCGAACTTGTGCACGGGCAGTCGCAGCACCCCGCGGCAAGGCTTGTCGGGCGACCGCCAAGGTCCTCCGTGGTTCCTTTGGAGCCATTCAAGAACAAAGTATTCGAGTCAAGAAGACAAGGCCCCGGCAAGAGGAGCTTGCTGGGAAGGCCAACCAAGGCATCTCAAGGAACTTGCCGCGACGCGCCACGCGTCCCGGCGAGGCCCGGTGAGAGACAAGCTTCCGGACGCGACAAGACAACGACTGTGGCAAGGCGCTTGCCGCGGCAAGCGGCCACTCTGTACCCACGCTCCAGCGCATCCACCAACGTGTCGCCCTGGGGCCTTCCCAGACGTGCGTGGTGGGAGGCTGTGCAGCCAACGGTGCGCGGTGGCATGCGACGCTGACAAGGTAGCCATCGTGGCAAGCGATGGCGCCCCTGACGGTCCTTTTTTACACTGTTTGGGTGACGCAGACGGGCATTTAATGCCTTTGTCCCCTGCCGTCAGGGTTAGGTAGGGTACACAGTACAAGTACCTGTACCTACCTCTTTCCTTTTCCATTTTTGCCCTTATTTACGTTGCCACCTGTCGGTGACCCCTTGAGCATATAAAAGGAGGCCCATGCACAACGTAGGGGGGGGGGGTCGAAACCAGAAAACACTCACGCTCGGTCTCGTTAGCGGCTCATGTGTACTGTAGCACTCAGCTCTCCCGAACAAGAACACAATACAATCAAACAAGCAGGAGTAGGAGTATTATCTCTCCAGAGAGCTCCGAAGCTGGGTAAACTGCTCGTGTGCATCGCCTCGATCTGCTCTTCGTGCGATCTCCGCCCCCCGCCGAACCGAAAGGGGCTCGGTCCGCCGGTCCCATAGGTGTTCGTGGATCAGCTTCCCCGACATCTTTGGCGCGCCAGGTAGCGGGCGTCGAGGTTGTGTGAACCTGATCCGGCGTTCACACGAGCTAGATCTTCATTTTCTTCATCGACATGCCACCGAAGAAGAAGGCTTCGGAGGCAGCTGTTCCGTCCGCGTGGATCCCACCACCACCGGAGCAAACGGGCGGTGGGGTAGACGCCGGCGGAAGAACGGACGTCGACGAGGAAGCTCACAACGCTGCCAGGTCCAAGGGCAAGGCTGCGCAGACCTCGACGTCCGTGCATGTACCGCGCCCATCTCAGGAGGCGCAGGACCGATAGCGTCATGGTATTCGCAGTACCATACGTTTGTTGGACCAAGATCAAGCTGGTGGATCCCGGGGCACTCAAGACCAGCATGCACGTCGACGTGCCGGCATGAGCGAGACACGGTCGCCCGGACGGGATACTGCTCCTTCTAACATAGTTAGAAGTCCGAGCATATCCCGCTCCTCGCGCCGTCCGCCACTGCCGCCCACCACTCCTGCAGAAGCTTTGGCACGAGCTCAACTGCTCCTGGATTACCCTCCGACATTGGACAAGATCGACGAATGGAGGGCCACCATTCAGAGTCTCATCGGCTACGCCAACGGTGACACTCCGCGGCAGCCGAGTACATCGCTGCCGCGACAGGACTGCCAGGCACGAGCCGGTGGCGATGAAACCGGTGGGGGTGCAACCACCATGCACTCCCCACCCTGAAGGCCAAGATCGCCGACTCACCGGATCTACCTCGACAGCGACTCCACCGCATCGTCGGATCCACGAGCTCGTCGCGATCAACACCAAGTTCTTCACGATCGACAACAAGAAGACGCTCGTACTCACATCGAGCGCCGAAGAGAAGCGCGACGTCAATCTGACCAGCGCGCTGGGCCCTCTGTCGACATGCATGCGCCAGGGGAACCAGGCGACTTGCCGTACGCGGTAGGTTGCCCTGCGTTCACTCGTGAGCTGCGGCAAGTCTAGTGGCCCAGTAAGAAAATTTTCAAGCCAGATGTACCAGAGAAGTACGACGGCAAGACGCATCCGTCGGAGTTCCTTAGCATCTACACCATCGCGGTGCAAGCTGCCAGGGGGCGGGACGACAAGATCCTTGCCAACTACTTCCCGCTGGTACTCAAGCCCAATGTCAGATCCTAGCTCATGCACTTGCCGGACAACTCCATATCCTCCTGGGCATATCTATGCCATCAATTTGTCGGCGCCTTTACAGGCGGCCACAAGCCTCATGGCCAAGAGAGTGACCTTCATCTGCTCGCCCAAAAGGAAGGAGAGCCCCTGCGCAAGTATATTCAGAGATTCAGCCGTGTACAGCACAACATCCCAGATGTCCACCCTGCCGCGGTAATCAGCGCGTTCCATCAGAACGTGCGAAACCGCAGGATGCAGGAGGAGATGGCGATGTGCAAGATCAGGGACGTCAGTGAGCAGTATGCCATGGCCGACAAGTGTGCACGTGCTGAGGAAGGGATGAAACTCCCCGGAGAGAATACAGAAGCAGGAGGATCTGATAGTGAGGATGCTGCCCCGGCAAGGAAAAACCGGCGGCGGAATAACAGGAAAAAGAAAGGCAAAGAAGTGCTAGTTGTTGAGCAGTCCGGCAACAGAGGTGGCGCCAAGACAGCCGAAGCTGGTAGCTCCGGCAAGGAGGTTGCCGCAGGCACCAACTACCAGGATGTGGCAGTCGCCGACAAGAAGGACGGCAACAACAAGCAGTATTGCAAGATCCACCGCACCAAGGGCCATGATCTCCAGAGCTGTAAGAAGGTCGAGCAGCTTGTTGAGCAGCAGAAGGCTGAATACGAGCGACGCGACAAGGAGAAGGCCCAGGAAGGTGCTGGAGGAGCTGGCAAGAAACGTCCCGGCCGAGGAGGACGCCGCGGCAAGGCCAAGCAGCGGTAAGGAGACAGGCCTCCCCGCGGCCGCGACAAGGATGAAGATGACGAAGATGATGAAGATATGGATGATGACGAGACCGATGAGCAGGAGTTCCAGAAAGCCACGGAGGTCCTGTGCGTTGACGGTGGTGCTTCTCTGCATACTTCACACCGCCAGCTCAAGCAGTGGGTGCGGGAAGTCCATGCAGCAGAACCACCCATTGAGTCACACAAGCCTCTAAAATGGTCCAGCACGCCTAGCATCTTTGATATTGAGGACCACCCTGATCGCATAACTGCGGTCGGGTGCTTGCCGATGTTGGTTTCACCAACTATCCGCAACCTCAAGGTCACCAAGATGCTAGTTGACGGCGGGGCCGGCTTGAATCTGATCTCCTCCGCGGTACTCCAGAAACTCCAGATCCCTGACAGTGAGCTCGAAGAGACCGGTACATTCCAAGGAATCAATCCGGGAAGGAGCAAGCCGAAGAGAAAGATCACGTTGCCGGTAACATTTGGCAGCGAGATGAACTTCAGGACTGAGAGGATCACTTTTGACGTTGCTGACTTTCCATTGCCTTACAATGGGATACTCGGCCGTCCAGCGCTTGCCAAATTCATGGCAGCCTCTCACTATGCCTACAACGTGTTGAAGATGCCAGGCCCGATATGTGTCATCTCTGTCCCTGGCGACAAGAAAGATGCTCTTATCTGCGCCGACAAGATCTACCGGGAAGCAGTAGCCACAACAGATCGCAAATCACTTGCCGTTGAAGCTCCCGGGGGGAAGAAGAAGACCAAGTCCGGCAAGAGCTCTGATGCCCACTCCGGCAAGCTCACCTCTTCGGAGTGCTGCGCTACCGTCGAGGACGCACCATCGAGCTCCATCGGCAAGTGTAAGAAGGCAATGGCAGCTCCACCTGAGACCAAGAAGGTGTCCGCCAAGGAGGACGGCACTGGTGGTACCTTCACCATCAGTGCCACGCTCGACCCTAAATAGGAAAGCGCGCTCGTTGCTTTCCTGCGGGCGAACGTCGACGTGTTTGCATGGCAACCGTCTGACATCCCCGGTGTTCCCAGGAAAGTAATCGAGCACCACCTTGCTGTCTGTCCTCATGCGTGGCCCGTCAAGCAGAAAGTCAGGAAACAAGCAGTGGAGCGCCAAGAATTCATTGCAGAAGAAATCAAGAAGTTGGAAGTGGCAGGCCTTGTCAGTGGAGTGCTCCATCCTACGTGGTTGGCCAACCCTGTAGTTGTGCGCAAGGCTAACGGGAAATGGAGGCTTTGTATCGACTTTACCGATGTCAATAAAGCTTGTCCCAAAGACCCATTTCCCTTGCCGCGCATCGACCAGATTGTTGACTCCACGGCCGGATGTGACTTGCTTTCATTTCTTGATGCATACTCAGGATACCATCAAACCTTCATGGCAGAAGAGGATGAAGAGAAGACCGCATTCATCACCCCATGTGGCACATACTGTTTCGTACGGATGCCCTTCGGGTTAAAGAATGCTGGTTCAACATTTGCAAGAGTAGTCCATCACGCTTTTGAGCCACAAATACACAGGAATGTGGAAGCCTACATGGATGACATAGTGGTCAAGAGCAAGGACAAGGCGACTCTGATTCAAGATTTAGATGAAACATTTGCAAATTTGCGCAAGATCAACCTCAAGCTTAACCCCGAGAAGTGTGTGTTCGGAGTCCCTTCCGGCAAGCTTCTCGGGTCTTCGTGTCTCAGCGGGGGATTGAAGCCAACGCCGACAAGATCAAGGCCATTGAGCAGATTGAAGCACCCAAGCACTTCAAGGATGTACGAAGACTTGCCGGTTGCGTGGCTGCTCTCAGCAGGTTTATCTCTAGATCTGCTGAGCGCGCCCTGCCATTTTTCAAAATATTAAAAAAGGCAGGTCCAATGAAATGGACTCCGGAGGCGGAGGCTGCGCTGCAGGACTTAAAGAGATACCTGTCCTCCACTCCAACACTTATCGCACCTAAGCCACAAGAGAAGTTGCTGCTATATGTAGCGGCAACCAATCAAGTGGTTAGTGCTGCGTTAGTAGCGGAGAGGGAGGCAGATGATGAGCCAGCAACCACGGCAGATGCATCCAGCGACAAGCAGGGGGCTTCGCCGACAAGCTCTGGTCCCGACAAAGATGGATCTGCGCAGGCGCATGAAAAGATGCAGAAAAGGATGGTGCAGCGCCCAGTTTACTTTGTCAGTTCCCTTCTGCAGGGGGCTAGGTCAAGGTACTCTGGTGTGTAGAAATTGCTTTTCGGCCTTCTCATGGCCTCGAGAAAGCTGCGCCATTACTTCCAAGCACATGAGATCACAATCGTCACTCGCTTTCCGCTGAAGAGGATACTGCAGAATCCAGAAGCGACAGGCAGGATTGTCGAGTGGGCAATGGAAATGTCGAGCTTTGGCCTCAAGTTTGAGAGCACTTCAACTATCCAAAGCAGAGCATTGGCGGAGTTCATAGCAGAGTGGACGCCAACACAAGATGAAGAAATTCCAGAAACAAGCATCCCCGTCAAGGAAGCAAGCAAAGAGTGGCTGATGTACTTCGATGGTGACTTTTCGCTGCAAGGCGCCGGTGCGGGCGTGCTACTTGTCGCACCCACCGGAGAACACCTCAAGTACGTAGTCCAGATGCACTTTCCCAAGGAGCAAGCAATGAACAATACTACAGAGTATGAAGGTTTGCTTGCCGGTCTCAGGATCGCAGCAGACCTTGGGATCAAGAAGCTCATTGTCAGGGGTGACTCACAGCTTGTCGTCCACCAAGTGAATAAGAATTATCAGAGTCTATTGATGGAAGCTTAAGTTGATGAAGTGAGGAAGCTAGAAGAGCATTTTGACGGCCTACAGATGGAACATGTTCCAAGAGCTCAGAATGACATTGCCGATGGCCTGTCAAAGTGCGCTGCACTTAAGTTACCTTTGGAACCAGGGATTTTTGTGCTCAAGCTAACTCAACCATCTGTGACACCATCAACTGGACAGAGCAAGAAGAGGAAGTTGATTTCTGGTGACTATTTTCCGGCAGAGCTCCCCGAAGTCGCCGCCAAGAAGGTCCCCAAGATCAACACCAAGAGTGCTGAGTAGCAGTCTGCTCCGGCAAGCCTCAGGGTTTGTTCCATTGAAGCAGACGCTCCCGACAAGTTTTGCTCCGGCAAGCTTGCCGGGGAACATCAAGCTCCGGCTGAGCCGCAGGTTCTTGCCGTAGAAGCGGATGTTCCCGCAGCAGCAGATGTGCCTTTAGTCCTTGTTGTCGAGCCACAAGCTCCAGCATGGGCACAGCAGATTGTCCATTTCCTTCAGACAGGAGAACTTCCCGAAGAGCAAGAAGAAGCGGAAAGAGTAGCCCGGCAGTCAAGTATGTACCAGTTTGTCGACAGCACACTGTACAGAAGAAGACTCAACGGTGTGAAATTGAAGTGTATTCATCGGGAAGACGGACAAAAGCTGTTGGCAGAGATACATGGAGGCATATGTGGTCACCACATTGGCGCAAGGGCACTTGCCGGCAAAGCGTTCCGGCAAGGTTTCTTTTGGCCAACAGCCCTCCAGGATGCAACTGCACAAGTAACCAAGTGTGAAGCGTGCCAGTTCCATTCCAAGCAGATACACCAGCCAGCTCAAGCTCTCCAGACGATCCCTTTATCCTGGCCATTTTTGGTCTGGGGGCTCGACATCCTCGGCCCCTTTCCCCGAGCTGTCGGGGGCTTTGAGTACTTGTACGTTGCAATCGACAAGTTCACAAAGTGGTCGGAAGTGGAGCCAGTGAGAAAGGTGACAGCACAGTCAGCAGTCAAGTTCTTCAGGTCGATTGTTTGCCATTTTGGGATTCCTAACAGGATAATTAGCGACAATGGCACGCAATTCACGAGCCGCACCTTCATGCAGTACGTCCAAGATCTTGGCGCCAAGGTCTGCTTCGCTTCTGTTGCCCATCCGAGAAGCAACGGTCAAGCGGAGAGGGCAAATGCTGAAGTGCTACGCGGGCTCAAGACCAGAACTTTCGACAGGCTGCGCAAGTGCAGAAGAAACTGGATTGAGGAGCTGCCGGTGGTTCTCTGGTCGATCAGAACGACGCCAAATCGAGCCACTGGCCAGACACCTTTTGCTCTAGTCTATGGAGCAGAGGCAGTTCTCCCCATGGAACTCGTATACGGGTCACCTCGAGTGCTCGCTTATGATGAGCTTGAGCAAGAGCAGCTGCGACAAGATGACGCGCTGCTCCTTGAGGAGGACCGTCTTCAGGCTGTTGTATGAGCTGCTCGATACCAGCAAGCTTTGCGCCGCTACCATAGCCGCAAAGTTAATGCCAGAAGCTTCGAGGAAGGCGACCTTGTTCTTCGGCGCGTTCAGTCCGCCAAGAATTCCAACAAGTTGACGCTGAAGTGGGAAAGCCCTTACCGGGTGAAACGAGTCACTAGCTTGGCGCTGTCCGCCTTGAGACCGAAGATGGCATTCCGGTGAGCAACTCCTGGAACATTGAGCATCTTCGTAAGTTTTACCCGTAGGGCGCGGTTGCCGGAACCTGTTCCGGCAACCATCTTTTGTACAAGTCTTGCCGATGTTGCATGTAATCCTTTGTACAAAGCCGGGCGCAGATCCCGTGCATAAGTAAAGCTCATGTGCTCCGCACATCTTGTCGATTTCCTGCATTATATTCTTTCTTGCATGCATTATCTGACACTTTGTGCAGCACCTACCCCCGGCAAGCAATAACGAGCCGTAAGGCTCCATATCTTTATTTTCTCTTCTTTCTTTTTCTCAAAAAGGAAAGGAAG
>NC_041389.1:125289604-125377097 GCF_002162155.2 Triticum dicoccoides
CAAGGAAGTTTCGCCTTGCCGGAAAGCAAACGACAGAAAAGCTAAGTTGCCAAAGTTTGAGCAATTAGTTTTAATTTTTAAGTTATCTTCCTCGAACGACCGTGCTTTGTATGGAAAACCTGTGCGCGGAGGAACCAGCTCATAGCTAGTCGCGCCCTTACTTTGTTTCGAGTCCGCTCAACAACTTAAGTGAGCTGCAACTAATTGCAACAAGGTTTCTTGTCGGAAGCGGCACCGCCAGCAGGCTGCTGACGTTCCGCACTCAGCGCTCGCGGCTCAGGTGCCTGCGCCGACAAGTTCCCTAAAAGCGTAAGGAAAAAACATACAAAGCAAGGAATCAAGTAAAGCAAATAACATAGTGATTATTACCCAAAATAAGAGTTATATTACAAGATAGCTTGTCGCAGCTCTAATAGATTGTTCTTGTAACATGGCTAGCAGCGACAAGAAAAAGAGAAAACGGGCGGCCTAATCTACGCGATCGCCCTCAACCCTCTTGATCCCGCTCACCTTGTCCACAATGGGTGCGACAAGGGCCTTGAGCGCTTCCAAATCAGCATCTGGCGGCAGGGACTTGAGGACGTTGGTGAAGTTGAGGCCTGGATTGCGGAAGGCCACCTTCATCAGCACCTTCTGAAGAGCTCCTGCACAGATCTTGCGTGACTCGTCGGCCAGCTGCTTTGGGATCTTCTCCCGGAGTCGCTGGAGGGCCGTCGCCACGCCCTTGAAGAACAAGCTGAGCTTGGCGCTGGGTTGGAGATGCTCGTCAGAAGTATACCCGAAGTCCTCCATCCCCAGCTGCGCCAGCTCCCCGTCGATGACTGCAGCGATATTCACCAGACCCTCGGTCCAGTGCTCCACACTCTCCCTGAATGCGTTCTGGGTGACGGCGATGCTCGCCAGCAGCTCCTCGTCGGCCTTGATCTTCTCCATCAAGGCCACCTCCCGCTCCCTGGCGCCGTCCAACGTCTGGGTCAACGTGGCCAGCTTCAGCTCAAGATCCGCATTGGAGTCCTTGGCGGCGCTGAGCTCCTTGCTCCTCTCAGCGAGAAGACCCTGCAGCTCACCATGAGCGGCAGCGTCCTTCTCGCGCTCACGCTTGAACGCGTCAAGCTCCTCGCCGCTCGTCTTGAGATTGGCCTCCAGCTGCGGCATCCTCGTTTCCAGCTCCTTCTTGGCGGCCTCAGCAGCTGCGGCGGCATCTTTCACTTCTTTGAGAGCCCCGCCAAGTGTTTGCTCGTGCGCGACAAGCTCCTCCTCGTAACTGTCAAGGTTGGCCTTCCGCTGCACCAACTCGCCTTCTCGCGCGGACTGCTTCTCGGCAGCAAGCCGTTGTTGCTCCTCAGCTTCAGCCTTCTCGAGGAGGAAGGCTGTACGCTCCTCGGCGAGTCGCTCCCGCTCCTGTGCCAGGGACCGGAGAGCTTCCTGGTTGAGGCCCCGGAGCTCCTCCGCGCGTTTCTCCATATCCACTCCCGCCTTCGCGACAAGTGCTTCTCGGGACGCTAGCTTGGCTTGTCGTGCGCGGTAGAGTGACAGCAGCTTCCGCAGCAGCTGCTCCTCCTCAGGCTCGCCACTTCTGCTGCTTGGCGCATCGACCAACGACAGCCCAGCATAGGCGAGCAGCTCTTCATCGAAATTCTCTCCTTCGACCGGCGCCCTGGAGCTCGTCGCCCAGGGAAGCTTGATGAAGATGCCATCGCCGACCTTCAAGTAGGCGCCGGGCTGGGGCTCTTCGGAGCCTGGCGCTGCAGCAGCGGCGGAAGGGTCGGCGGTCGGTGTAGCGCCTGTCGCTCCTGCGGCCTCGGGGCCGTCAGTGCGATCGCCGGACCCCTCGCCAGATTCTACGGCGGCAGCCTTGGCGGCCTCTTCGCCGGCGGGCTCATCAGCGCCGTCTTCTCCTTCGGTGGCAACGGCGTCGTCAGCGTTGCTGCGCGCGTTCCCCTCGCCGGCAGCCTCGGTTTCCATCGGCTCCGCGACAGATGGATCTGACGAACGGAAGAGGGAGAAGAGTCAAGCAAATACTCAAAGAGAAAATCAGAAGAAGAAGAACCCAAGGGAAGTTTTTAAGCAAGTGGATTACCTGTACTAGGATCTGCAGTTGCGGTCTCAGCCACCGCATGGTCGCTAGTGCTATCCCTTGCCGGAGAACTGCCCCTTGCCGGAGAGTTCTCCCTTGCCGGAGAACGCTCCCTTGCCGGGGAATCCTCCCTTGGCGGTGTAGTCGAAGCAGATGGCGCTTCGGGAGCGGCTTCCGAGCCCTCTTGGTGAGGCTGCTCTGCTCCTACACAAATCCAACAGTCAAGATATTAGCAAAAAAAGAGCACCCATGCGCGCCAGACAGCAAGAAGTAAACTATAAACCTACGCTGGGGGCTGCGCTGGCGGCTGCTTTGGGGAGTAGTTGCCGGGTCCGTGAAGGTGGTCTCAAACACACCCCCTGCTGACACGGTGGGATCATCCTCGATGAAAATCACCGGGGCCTTGGCGCTCTTCGCTGCTCTCTGGGCCAGCGTCCTGAAAAGGAATGGGTTCAGATTGAAGCAAGTCAGATACAAGACAAAAACAGCAAGAATTGAAGAACTACAAGAACAACGAAGAAGCTTACTCTTCTTCTTCCTCGTCGGAGCTGAGTGCGGAGAGATCGAAGTCCGGCTCCCCTCCGGTGCGGCGAGGCGGAGGAGTGGGTTCCCTTGCCCGCTTGGCAGGGGCGGTAGTGGTGGAACGGCAAGATCCCGCTCCAGTTGCCGCAGCAGCGTGAGGCGCTCCCACGGCAACAGTGCTTGCCGCGGTAGAGCGTGTCGCACGGCTCGGCGGCTGTTGGCTCGTCTGCCGCCCCACCGCGTCCCTGGCCCTGCGGAGATGCCTTCTTGGTGCAGCTGGGGGATCCACTTGTGGCAGGCTGTCTGAAGGATCAGGCCCGACAAGATCCCCCTCGCCGGGCTCGCTCGGCTCGTCTTCGGGCCCGACAAGCTCTTCCTTGCCGACAAACTCCTCGCATTCGGCAAGGCTTGCCGCCTCTGCTGCCTTTGCCTCCTCTACGGTGAACCCGAACTCGCCCGCGGCAGCTGCTGCCGCAGCCTCTTCCATCCTAGTGGCGATTCGCTGTAGCTCCGCGTCGGTGGTGTTGCGGGTGAGGCTCTTCTGCTCGTCGGCGCGGACCGGCACTTCTACCAAGTCGTCGAAGAACGCCTGCACGACGTCATCCGCAGGTTCTTGCCAAGTTGGAGCGATTCCATGCGAATCGCACAACGGCATCATTGCGCGGATCCGGTCAAGTGAAGAATTATTGCACAACGGAACGCCGCTCCTCGGCAACACAAATGGATGTTGGGGGTCCCGTTTGAACAGCTCCAGGAGCATCGCATCCAGCTCCAGGACGGTGAAGTTGAAGTTGAGGCCTGGGCGCAGCCTCATGATATTCGCCGAGTTCTTGAACTTCCAGGCGGGTCTCCTCCGGTGGCCTCATGCGGCGGCGAAGGAAATCTGCGCCAACAGCGCCTACGGTGAGCCCGGCAAGCCTGAGGCGAAGGATTCGGGTGACGGCGATCTTCAGCCTGTCGTCTTCCGGGGCCACGTTGCTCCAATCGTTGCCACGCACTATTGGGGCTTGGCGCAGGGCAGTGAACGACTGCGGGTTCTCCTCGATGATCCAGCACCACTCCGCTCTCCACTCCTCCCACTTGCTGCGGAGCTCACCCTCCAGATACGCTTCCTTCTTGCCGACTCTCGAGATCCAGGCGATCCCTCCGGCAAGCGGCTCTGCTCTCTCGACCCGAGGCATGAAGAAGTGGCGGAAAAGGGCTACATTTGGGTGGACTCCGACAAAGTTTTCGCAGAGATGTGCGAAAACTGCCATGGTCAGAACGGCGTTGGGGGTGAAGTCAAGGAGGTGTAGCCCGTAGGTGTTCATGATGTCGCAGAAGAATTCCGAGAAGGGCGGGCAGAGCCCGCAGTAGAAGAATAGCGCGAAGAAGGGGTACCCGTTTGGACCTAATTCTGAAGCGGCTGCCGGGAGTACCTTCGTGCGCGGATGTGCTCGCGTCTCCGTCGACCAGAAGAGGTAGTAGTACTCCCTCAGCTCCTTCGCACCGAGCTGGGGGGAGAAGATCGCCCGCTCCTTCCGCAGTGCCGTGAGCCGGTGCACCTCGGCCGACTTCACGCCCTTCCCCTTGTCGGCTTTTGGAGCCATGGCCGAGGTGGTGGGGGAGGTCGACGGCGTTGGTGATGCTGGTGGCAATGGGGGGCGGAGCGCTGCTCTCTCTCAGCTTCGAGAAGAAGGGGGGAGCGGCGGAGATTTGTGAAGATGAAGTAGCAACCAGCGAGGGGGGACAAACTGCCCCTATTTCCCCTACTTATAAAGAGGGAGGGGGCGGACGTTTCGCCCTTCCGAATAAAGAAACCACCCACGATCTCTCCCACGATGCCGCATTCAACGCGTGCAGTTGGGGGAGGGCACGGTGGATACGGAGTAAGATACGGCGTGACCCAGGCCGCGTGTGCCCGTGCCCTGTTTTGGGCCTGGCCCAACAGCGCTCGGCACTGTGTGTGGCCCAGGCCCGGGGGCTCCTGTCGGTGTACTAGAGTAGGGGTACCCTAGTAACCCGAACTTGTGCACGGGCAGTCGCATCACCCCGCGGCAAGGCTTGCCGGGCGACCGCCAAGGTCCTCCGTGGTTCCTTTGGAGCCATTCAAGAACAAAGTATTTGAGTCAAGAAGACAAGGCCCCGGCAAGAGGAGCTTGCCGGTAAGGCCAACCAAGGCATCTCAAGGAACTTGCCGCGACGCGCCACGCGTCCCGGCGAGGCCCGGTGAGCGACAAGCTTCCGAACGCGACAAGACAACGACCGCGGCAAGGCGCTTGCCGCGGCAAGCGGCCACTCTGTACCCACGCTCCAGCGCATCCACCAACGTGTCGCCCTAGGGCCTTCCCAGACGTGCGTGGCGGGAGGCTGTGCAGCCAACGGTGCGCGGTGGCATGCGACGCTGACAAGGTAGCCATCGTGGCAAGCGATGGCGCCCCTGACGGTCCTTTTTTACACTGTTTGGGCGACGCAGATGGGCATTTAATGCCTTTGTCCCCTGCTGTCAGGGTTAGGTAGGGTACACAGTACAGGTAGCTGTACCTACCTCTTTCCTTTTCCATTTTTGCCCTTATTTATGTTGCTACCTGTCGGTGACCCCTTGAGCATATAAAAGGAGGCCCATGCGCAACGTAGGGGGGGGGGGTTCGAAACCAGAAAACACTCACGCTCGGTCTCGTTAGCGGCTCGTGTGTACTGTAGCACTCAGCGCTCCCGAACAAGAACACAATACAATCAAACAAGCAGCAGTAGGAGTATTATCTCTCCGGAGAGCTCTGAAGCTGGGTAAACTGCTCGTGTGCATCGCCTCAATCTGCTCTTCGTGCGATCTCCGCCCCCCGCCGAACCGAAAGGGGCTCGGTCCGCCGGTCCCATAGGTGTTCGTGGATCAGCTTCCCCGACATCTTTGGCGCGCCAGGTAGGGGGCGTCGAGGTTGTGTGAACCTGATCTGGCGTTCACACGAGCTAGATCTTCATTTTCTTCATCGACATGCCACCGAAGAAGAAGGCTTCGGAGGCAGCTGTTCCGTCCGCGTGGATCCCACCACCACCGGAGCAAACGGGCGGTGGGGTAGACGCCGGCGGAAGAACGGACGTCGACGGGTCCGCAAGAGAGGTCGCACTCTTCCGTGTCTACTTACGTTACATGTTGCTTAATATGATGACATGCTACATTATCGTCGTGTTCACCTATTAGACTCCGAGTCAGGTCCAAACTAATGCTGAAACTTGAGTTTTTAAATGGTTGTGGGGTCCATATTAGGGCAGCAATCAATACTATCTGTCTACTATCTGGTTAATCTCCGGTGTCTACTATGAGTTTCATGTTGGGTGCAAACAAACATTAAAAAAGCCATTATCTGTATTTTTAACTAAAGCTATTATCTTCCTGCTATCATTGGTTTTGGGTCTATCCACAATTTTCTACCATCACTCTGGATTTGTGCATGCACTCCTTACATAATCTCACTATGTTTTATTCCTATGCATGCCAGTTATTGTACACAATGGAACTGATCATGTAGAGCAAAAGAGATGAGCCTTGCGTGGCAATAAAATTTCATGCAGACATCGTTCAATGGTGGGCGCAAAGGCAGCCCCCCTTCACCCATTTCGGATTGTAATCAAGAGGAAGATAACTGTTCTGATGGGGATTTAGAAGGAGAAGACCACTCCTATTTACCCCATGAGGTCTTCGCTCTAACTTGGCATGCTGATGTTGGTAATATCATGCATATGGTGCCTTGCATTGCTTACTATATACATTAAAGATGTCATCTGCTTAGTTTAGACATGCTTTGTGTCAATGCCATCTGTTTATTTTCTTTATTGTATATGTGAATCATACAATGCCATCTTGTTTAGCCAGGCATCATATATGTGAATTTTGCAATGCCACCCTGGTTAGCAAGTCATCTTATATGTGAATTATATCATGCCATCAATTTTTTATTACGTGTTAAATTTGTCAACAATTTTAGTACATTCAATTACTCTTCCTGTGCATCAGCCATTCGGCATGGTCATGGAAAAATCTGGAGTGGAAACAAGGTCTTCAGAGCAGACAATGCTATCTGACGAAGCGCATGTCTTGCTGGTTACTGATAGCTCCTCAGAGGAGGATTCAGAGACAGATGACCAATCATATTTCCCCCCGAGGTGCATGCTCTAACTTGGTAGGGTTATGTTGCTCATATCGTGCGTATGGTATCTTGCGTTGCTATGTTGTTTGCTTAGTTTAGACATGCTTTGTGTGAATTCCACCTATTTAGTGTCTAATTACCATATATGTGAATTATGCAATGCCATCTTGTTGCAAGATATTATATATGTGAATTATGCAATGTTATCTTGTTGCAAGGCATTATTTATGTGAATTATGCAATGCCATGCTGTTTAGGCAAGCTTCATATATGTGAATTATATCACGCCGTCCTTTTTTTTGTATTTCTCATTGCTTTTGTTGACAATGTTTGTATATTCAACTGCTCTTCCTGTGCATCAGGCATTTGAATTGGTGCTGGAGAAATCCGGAGTGAAAACAAGGTCTTCGAAGCAGATATCTTGCTGGTTACAAATATCTCTTCATAGGAGGATTCAGAGGCAGATGACCAGTCCTATTATCCCCCTGAGGTGTATGCTCAAACTTGGCAGTGTTATATTACTCATATCATGCATATGTTGTATTGTAATGCTTAGTTTTTACATCATATACAGAATTTTGAATGCCATCTCCTTAGTTGACACATCATATATGCGATTGCCCTCTTCTCACTTCCTTAGTATATAAATCATATATTTGAATTATGTCATGCCATGATGTTTACATAGACAACATGTATCTGAATTATGGCATGCCAACCCATTTTCTAAAGACATAATATAGTTATATCATCTCATCCTGTTTACATAGTCATCATATTTTAAATTATGTCATTCTATCCGTGAATTATATCATGCCATCATGTTTCCATCCATGGCATGTTTGTGATTTATGGCATGCCAACCACTTTAATAGACACATCGTATAGTTATATCTTGTCATCCTATTTACATAGTCATCATATTTTGAAGTATGTCATTCTATCCTGTTTAGTTAGCCATCATACATGTGAAATTGTGTCATGCTATCCTGTTTAATTAGCCATCATATATGTGAAATTATGTCCTGCTATTCTGTTTGGTTAGACAACATAAATGTGAATTATTTCATGCCCTGTTTTCTTCCCTACTATCCATTGCACCTATCTATCTTATAATGTCTGTACATTCAATTACTTTTCTTGTTTATCAGCCATTTCAATTGGAGGGAGTGATGGCAGTATCTTTGGGAGTAAAAGCGCGGTCTTCAAAAAAGATCGTGCTATCTGTCGATGCAGATAGAACCACGGTTATACTTGCCCAAGAACCAGCCCCACCACACATAACCCACACTCATGCAGATTGTACCCCTACCCAGTTGGACAGAGAACTAGCTACACCCCTTCTAACCCCTACCCCAGCAGATAGACACCCAGTTCCCGTTGACATAGCACCATCTCCACCACAGAGCACCCAAACATGAGCAGTTAGTAAGGCAACTGCAGTGCCCAAAGCACGAGGACCACCACTCTGAACCCCAAGTCAACGCTTAAAGCAGAAGAAGAATTATTCTCAGTTCAGGTTCTGTAGCTATGGTTCATACTACATTGCTCTTGCATCACTGTATTTACTCATACCAACTAATTTCAAATTTGAAGGATCGAATTGAAACTCCAATGTGGCAACAGGTATGTTTTAAACCTTTTTCTTCAAGGTGTTTGGCTGTTTGCTGTTGTAACTAGCTCTATGTTGATTTCAGTTTCAATTGAATAAACAGTTATGTTCTCATGCCATGCACATTACAAGTGTTGTTATTGCTGTGTAGTTTCCCACACTTATATTCTGTCTATGCTGCTTTGTCTTAAATAGATATGATTTAAACTGTATCTATCTTGATTTGGCAACATAAACTAGAATGATATAGACCATACAGTGACCATACTACATAGATATATGTTTGTTTCATGCTGTTATCCTGTCCACCTTACTACTGAACTGGTTAACCAAAAATTAGTTTCATATACTACATTGTAAACCTGTGATGTGTTTGTTTGTTTCTCTTTTAGAACGCGGATAAAACATTGGAGAAGAGTACCCCGTTATGCAATGGTAAAGGAAGAAATGTAGATAAGGTTCAACATAGTGAGACATCCCTGTTGGTCTCCAAGAAAGCTGATAAAAACTATATTGAAGACACCGAGACAACCCCAAAGTCCTATCTTGATGTAGTGTTCGAGTTATTGGCTACTACTGCTGGCACCAGCTCTTCGAACTCGTTGCTTGAATCAGTTCGGCTTCTTGAGTCTCAACTTGAAGTTGAAAGACATCGATCAGATGTTATGCGGCAAGAAGCTGAAGGACTGAGGAAGTCCCTGCAGAATTCAGATGCATACTTTCTGGTGCAACAACAAGTGCTGGAGGACTTAAGAGCCAAAAAAGAGAAAGTTAATAAGCTTGCTAAGCATCTTGCCAGCATTATGGGTACCCAGGATATTGTTTCTTGAACTCTTCTGAAGTGGTTTCAGTTCTGGACTTGTTTTGCTGCGGCGTTTATATGTTGCTGTGTTCCCTATATTTGCACTGGTGGCGAACTTTGATGCCCAGTGGATGTAATATGTGTAATAGCCATGATAGCCTAGCATAAGTTGATTTCTTATTTATTTCCTTATTGTCTTGTTTATTTCTTTTCTTGTAGTCAGTGCAGTTCTTTTCCGCGGTTTGCTAGTGGCCGCAATAACCTATTTTTTAAAACTAGGCCACAATAACCATGGGCTACATGTTTACTGTAGTTACCATTTCCCTCCTATGGGCCGTAGAAACAATGGGCCTTCTACATGTCATATACACAATGGGCCTTCTATGGGCCGTATCATCAATGGGCCTTGTACGGGCCGTATGATCGGTTGGCCAAACATGGGCCAATAACAGACTACATTATGGCCGTAAACGAGCTAGAGTTGGAATCGTCTGTTCATGGCCGACCATAACGGGCCGTCGTTAATCGGCTATATTTGATGACGCTATGAAAACGGCCCAATGTATTAATGGGCCACAAAATGGGCCGACTGTAACCTCGAGCTGAATTTAGCCCACAAGCAGAAAATGATAGTAACGGGCCGTAAGTAAATGAATGCTGGAAATGAGCCCAAGTGTAAATGGGCTCTGAGAAGGCCAAAATATAACATGGGCTGGAAACGGCCCAATGGAATAACGGGCCATTAATGGGTATAAAGTGATACACTATTCATTACGGGCCAGTTTCACCACATGCCGTTAATGGGTATAAAGTGATACACTGTTCACTGCGGGCCAGTTTCACCATGGGCCGTTAATGGGCCAAGAGTTACAAAGGGCCTCATATGGGCCGAAAGACGTCATGGGCCATACATGGGCCAGAAGTGAAAACGGGCTGGAATCATATTGGATGGCCCAGATGATGCAACCTGGCCTAATTCGGGTAGGGCGTAACGGGCCTTGGGTTAGCGGGCTGTAAATGGGCTATATGCGAACATGCCATTAACCGGCTTTCCAATGTCCAGCCCACCAACTTTTGACCAAGTCAAACGGGCCGACCTTTTCATAGGAATGGGCTTCTATTGGGTCGTGCCACGTGTCGACGTATCATAGGCGCCTTCTGTCCAATGACTAGATGACATCTGTCCAACGATGAGCCGACACGTGTTTCTTCCAGCCAATGATGATTTTAACATGGAAACTCCCCATTGGTCGGGGCTATTAACGGGTTATCGGATCCAAAACCTGACCCGATAGCTTAACGGTGTTCTGTTACGGTGGTTGCCACGTGTCGGTCACCCTTGACGAAAGCACTTCTGTGACGCGTGATTTATCGTCATGGAAGTGGACACTTCCATGATGATAAATTTGGTAATGTCATGGAACACTTCTATGACAACAAATGTATGACTATCTTGATTCTGTCATAATCGTCATGGATGTACATGCATGACAACGAACGCGACCTACTGTGACAAACACGTATCATCACGGAAGTGTATTTTTTTGTAGTGCATAGTAGTACTCTTTGTTTTGTTTAATTAAGAGCGTCGGTCTTTAATTTGTTAGAGTAATTTGTAGGCCAGCTAGCTCTGTTTAATTGCTGAACTTGCTCGATTAAGAAGTGTGGGTGTGCTGTAGTCTCCTTTGTGTACCCAAATTATGCAATGATGTGGATGAGCACTATAACCAGGGAAGTTGGAACCAAAATTTTTTACGTTCAAAATCATCGCACACAGTTTAAGCTATCTGAACTGTTTGTGAGTTCACATACCGTACACAGGTATGAATAAGGGACCGTGTCTGATGACACTTTGCGCGTAAGTTTTTCACTGAAGCGATTCCAAATTTTCGGCTTCCGCGGAAATATCTACCTTCCCGCCCCTCCCCCTTACCAAAAGCCACATTTCCCCTGTTTCCGCCTTCCTTTCCAAGTTGAAACCTTTATTCCTTGCTTGCAGCTCCGCCTCCTCGCCGGTGACCCTCCTTCACGTTGCTACGCCTCGCCTATCCAGGCAGGTAATCCACACCCGAACCCCGTCCTCCTCCTCCTTCCACATCCCACACGCCCCGACCGCCGGCGCGAGCACGACACCTTCCACCCAAATCACCGACCCTTCCACCAAATAAGCGCCGTCCTAAGCCATGTTACACATAGTATAGCCAGGATCTCAAGGAGCATTTGGCAGCGGAGAAGCAAATCGTGGCCGCACACGCGGATGAGGTCGTGATGGCTACCATTTGTGCTGACCCCCAGATCTTGGAGGAGCACCTTGCCATTTTCTAGCTACGCCGGTT
The DNA here is from genome assembly GCF_002162155.2 of Triticum dicoccoides. Classification (NCBI taxonomy): domain Eukaryota; kingdom Viridiplantae; phylum Streptophyta; class Magnoliopsida; order Poales; family Poaceae; genus Triticum; species Triticum dicoccoides. The sequence goes on from NC_041389.1 coordinate 125,301,078, forward strand.
AAGCATGCTCGGTTTACCCGTTGCGTGTGCTGCTCCTGCCTTTCCTTAACAAATTCTAGTGAATTGTGCTATCTAATTTTACCATGCAATCTGTTGCTCCTGTGTATATGTTCTATATGTCGTGCAGTGTGGTGCTCACTTATTAACCGTTTGGTTAATTAGTTGTCGTCTTCAGGTAACTGTTTGGTTTAATTTTGCAAATGTGATGTTCAATTCTTCAGGCCGCAATTTTGTAATGTCTTCCATGTGAGAAATAATCGAATTTATCTTTATAGAATACATGAGAAACGAATACAATTGCTATATTTCCAAGTTGCCAAGCATGGTTGGTTTGGTTATACATTGTGCAATGTGGTACTCAGTTAACGTTTGGTTCATTTGTGTTGTGGTGTTTAGTTAACTGTTTGGTTCAATTCTGCAATGCGATGTTCAATAGTTGTGGGTGCATTCTGTTATTGTATACCATGTGAGAAGTAAATCGAATTTGGATGTACTAAATACATGAGAAACAAATACAATTGCTATATTTCCAAGTTGTTAAGCATGCTTGGTTCGGTTAACTATCTGATCTTCTATTAGTAGTATGTTATATTGTGCAATGTGGTGCTCAGTTAATGTTTGGTTCATTTGTTGTGGTTTTTAGTTAATTGCTTGGTTCAATTCTGCAATGCGATGTCCAATTGTCGCCATTGGAATTTTTTATTGTTGTGCATGTGAGGAATAAATCGAATTTGGCGGCACTTAATACATGAGAAACATATACAAGTGCTATATTTCCTAGTTCTTAATCTTGCTTGGTTTGCATAAATGGGTTTTCCATGTGGCTTGAATTAATCTTATGAATCTGCAATGTGCTTATTTTTCATCAACATATTTTACTGATAGCATGTCAACCCTAACTTAACCTGATGACTAACTACCTTATATGTGTTGCAGGGAAACAATATAATGGGAAGCACTGAGGTTTACAATCGAGGTTAGCACGTGCATGGTCCGCTGTCTAATGGCACAGTATTGTGCAATTGCAGGAACCATTCTAATACTTGGGTTTTTAACAATTTGGTCTTGCACATGTAGGTCCTGCTGTCAGAGGTTTTGACCCACTGTTCGACCCTTTTTGCATATGGGGAAATGATTGTCCGTGAATATCAATCAAGTTAAGAAACTGAAAAAGATTGTTAGGATAAAGAAATTGGCAAAAAACAACAAGATCTTTGTCTGCACAATGAAGAAGACAGCAGTTCACTACAAGATGGTACTAACTATTATACCTTGCCTTTTTTATTCCTTTGCCCCATTTCCAATATAGAGAAGATATTTATGCACATCCTTGTTTTCAGGCCTTTCCAAAGTAGTTCACTGATGATTACCTCTCAAACCACCTCTACGGTCAGGAGGCAAGGAAGGTTTTCATACAACACCCACGGTTCAATATTGAAGTGTTCCTGAAGAGGACGAAGGATGGACGGTCAATCAATCACAGACACTGGCCTAAAGTTGCAAAGACCTTCAACATCAATGAAGGCTCAATATCCGCCTTCCGCTTCAGCAGTTTTCCCGATGAGATGCATATGTCTATGTACCATCTATGATGCTAATTTCAAAAGGTCATGTGACACTTGGTGCTGGTGCAGTTGTGTAATGGGGTAGCTAACTGCTGAAGCTATCATGTTGTACTCTGATGTATTTCAATTATGAATTCCTGCTTCCTTAATATGGGAATGAAATATATTATGTGTTTAATATGAATGTGAATTAGATTAATAAATGGATTATTAATAATAGGGCAATTGCCCTACTAATGGAGAATTAGCCTGCTAATTGGTTTTTGCTATTGCAAATAGTTATTGAGAAAATACCGTGGGCGATGACCTAAGGCAACGCACATAGTTTCTAGGAATAAACCGTGTTGGATCTATGAACAATCACACACGATATTCTCTTCAAAACTTTTTGCGTTAGGCCACCTTGTGCAAACGTTTACCGCATGAAAACTGTGTGATATGGATAGCCTTTGCCACACAGTTTCTTCTACACACCATGTGTGATGCATTCAATAACGCAAACGATAACTTTTTTAATATTGTGTGTGATGGGAATGCCATCAGAAACGATTTAACAGGGAAAATTGTGTGTGATGTCCCTATGAACGAAAATGTTTTCCTTGCAGCGACTGTGTGGGATGTACATACGAACGGAAACATTTCGCGGGGACTGACTGTGTGCGATGTACTTACGACCGGAAATGATTTTTCATGTATAATTGTATTTTTTGAGCACTACTGTGCGTATAACCGTATTTGGTCGCTCGTCGGCCGCACACGACCTCATTTTGTTGAACATGTGTGCCAGGAGGGCATATCCCCGACAGTTTCTGGGTCGTGTGGGAAGGACCCCCTAATCGCCCACACTCACTAGGCGACGGTTCCAAATGCCGTCGCGGAAAGGGGATTTAAACCGTTTGTATAGCACCACCGTGTACCAGTGCTGGGTCTCTTTTCCATTATATTGCATCTCTATTCCATATTGTTTACTATTTTGTAATCTTTACATTCCAATCTATACAAGAAAAATACCAAAAATATTTACTTTACTATCTCTATCAGATCTCACTTTTGCGAGTGACCGTGAACGGATTGACAACCTCTTTATTGCGTTGGTTGCAAGTTCTTGATTGTTTGCGCAGGTATTCGGTGACTTGTGCGTCGTCTCCTACTGGATTGATACCTTGGTTCTCAAAACTGAGGGAAATACTTACGTACTTTGCTGCATCACCCTTTCCACTTCAACAAAAACCAACACGAGCTCAAGAGGTAGCAAGAAGGATTTCTGGTGCCGTTGCCGGGGAGATCTATGCGAAGTCAAGCCATACCAAGTACCCATCATAAACTCTTCTCCCTTGCATTACATTATTTGCCATTCTCCTCTCGTTTTCCTCTCCCCCACTTCTAAAACGATTTTCGAAAACCTTTGCCTTTTCTTCGGCCCTCTTCCGTTTGTCTCTTTTTGCTTGCTTCTTGTGTGCTTGTGCGTTGGTGTGCCTGTTTGCTTTAATGGCTCTACCAAAAAGGAGGTTGGAAGAAATTGAAAACAATGTTAGAAGGTTTTTGTCGTTGCAATTTGAGCATAATAATTTCTTTAGAAATGAGCTTAAAGAACAAAAAAGTTTTTTGCAGTACATGAATAAAGAACTCGACGATATGTCTAAGGAATTTTATGGTTTGAAATCTCAGTTTTCTCATCTTGAAAATTTAGTAGGTCAAATTTCTGATAAACAAGCCACCTTAGTTAATAAGATGGCCACTAAACCTGAAGATCCACATAATAATGATGAAGATCTAAAAGTGATTCATGTGACTCCTATTAAATCTTTGTTTTCCAATATGAATCTTGATAAAGATGGGACTGGAGATGATCAACTTTAGTTAAAAGGCGTTCCAATAATTTGGAGTTTTTAAATCTAGTTCTCAAAATTGATAAAAGTGGGATTGAAGAGGTTAAAACTTTAAATAGCAATGAACCCACTATTTTGGATTTCAAGGGATTTAATTATGATAATTTTTCTTTAATAGATTATATTTCCTTGTTGCAATCCGTGTTAAATTCTCCTCATGCTTATAATCAAAATAAAGCTTTTACTAAACATATTGTTGAGTCTTTCACGCAACCTTATGAAGAAAAGCTTGAACTAGAAGTTTCCATCCCTAGAAAACTTTATGATGAGTGGGAACCTACTATTAAAATTAAGATTAAAGATTATGAATGGTATGCTTTGTGTGATTTGGGTGCTAGTGTTTCCACGATTCCAAAAACTTTGTGTGATGTGCTAGGTTTCCGTGAATTTGATGATTGTTCTTTAAATTTGCATCTTGCGGATTCCACCATTAAGAAACCTATGGGAAGGATTAATGATGTTCTTATTGTTGCAAATAGGAATTATGTGTCCTTAGATTTCATTGTTCTTGATATAGATTGCAATCCTACATGTCTTATTATTCTTGGTTGACCTTTCTTTAGAACGATTGGTGCAATTATTGATATGAAAGAAGAAAACATTATATTCCAATTTCCATTAAGAAAGGTCATGGAACACTTTCCTAGGAAGAAAATTAAATTGTCTTATGAATCCATTATGAGAGCCAGTTATGGATTGCATACCAAAGATGGCAATACCTAGATCTATTCGTGTGTTTATGCCTAGCTAGGGGCGTTAAACGATAGCGCTTGTCAGGAGGCAACCCAATCTTATTTTTTTCTTTTTTGCTTTTTGCTCCTGTTTAGTAATAAATAATTCATCTAGCTTATGTTTAGATGTGGTTTTATGTTTTAATTAGTGTTTGTGCCAAGTAGAACCTTTGGGAAGACTTGGGTGAAGTATTTGCAATTTTGCTGTAAAAAACAGAAACTTATGCGCTCACGAGAATAGCTGCCATTTTTTTTACAGAAGAGTGATTTTAGGTTGATTCATTTTTAAGATTATTAATATAAAAATTCCTCACGTCCATCAATTTATTTCAGAATTTTTGGAATTACAGAAGTATTCGAAAGTTACAGATTTCTACAGACTATTCTGTTTTTGACAGATTCTGTTTTTCAAGTGTTGTTTGCTTATTTTGATGAATCTATGAGTAGTATCGAGGGGTATGAACCATAGGGAAGTTGTAATACAGTAGGTTTAACACCAATATAAATAAGGAATGAGTTAATTACAGTACCTTAAAGTGGTGGTTTATTTTCTTATACTAACGGAGCTCATGAGATTTTTTTTTGAAGTTTTGTGTTGTGAAGTTTTCCAGTTTTGGGTATAGATTTGATGGATTTTGTAATAAGGAGTGGCAAGAGCCTAATCTTGGGGATGCCAAAGGCACCTCAAGGTAAAACTCAAGGACAACCAAAAGCCTAATCTTGGGGATGCCCTAGAAGGCATCCCCTCTTTCGTCTTCGTCTATTGGTAACTTTACTTGAGGCTATATTTTTATTCACCACATTATATGTGTTTTGCTTGGAGCGTCTTGTATGAGTTGAGTCTTTGATTTTTTTAGTTTACCACAATCATCCTTTCTGTACACACCTTTTGGGAGAGACACACATGAATCGGAATTTATTAGAATACTCTATGTGCTTCACTTATATCTTTTGAGCTAGACAATATTGCTCTAGTGCTTCACTTATATCTTTTTAGAGCACGGCGGTGGTTTTATTTTGTAGAAATTGTTGATCTCTCATGCTTCACTTATATTATTTTGAGAGTCTTTTAGAACATCATGGTAATTTTCTTTGGTTATAAAATTAGTCCTAATATGATTGGCATCCAAGATGGGTATAATAAAAACATTCATATAAAGTGCATTGAATACTATGAGAAGTTTGATTCTTTATGATTGTTTTGAGATATGAAGATGGTGATATTAGAGTCACGCTAGTACAGTAGTTGTGAATTTTAGAGATACTTGTGTTAAATTTTGTGATTCCCGTAGCATGCATGTATGGTGAACCGTTATGTGATGAAGTTGGAGCATGATTTATTTATTGATTGTCTTCCTTATGAGTAGAGGTCGGGATCGCGCGATGGTTAACTCCTACCAACCCTTCCCCTAGGAGCATGCGTGTAGTACTTTATTTTGATGACTTGTAGATTTTTGCAATAAGTATGTGAGTTCTTAATGACTAATGTTGAGTCCATGGATTATACGCACTCTCGCCCTTCCACCATTGCTAGCCTCTCTATACCGCACAACTTTCGCTGGTATCATACACCCACCATATACCTTCCTCAAAACAGCCACCATACCTACCTATTATGGCATTTCTATAGCCATTCTGAGATATATTGCCATGCAAGTTTCCACCGTTCCGTTTATTATGACACGCTCCATCATTGTCATATTGCCTTGCATGATCATGTAGTTGACATCATATTTGTGGCAAAGCCACCGTTCATAATTTTTTCATACATGTTGCTCTTGACTCATTGCGCGTCTCGGTATACCACTGGAGGCATTCACATAGAGTCATATTTTGTTCTAAGTATCGAGTTGTAATTCTTGAGTTGTAAGTAAATAAAAGTGTGATGATCTTCATTATTAGAGCATTGTCCCAGTGAGAAAGGATGATGGAGACTATGATTCCCCCACAAGTCGGGATGAGACTACGGACTAAATAAAAAAAGAGGCCATAAAAAAGAGAGGAGAAAAGGCCCAAATAAAAAAATAAAAAAATGAGAGAAAAAGAGAGAAGGGGCAATGCTACTATCCTTTTTCCACACTTGTGCTTCAAAGTAGCACCATGATCTTTATGATAGAGAGTCTCCTATGTTGTCACTTTCATATACTAGTGGGAATTTTTCATTATAGAACTTATCTTGTATATTATAATGATGGGCATCCTCAAGTGCCCTAGGTCTTCGTGAGCTAGAAAGTTGGATGCACACCCACTTTGTTTTCTTTTGAGCTTTGTTACACTTGTAGCTCTAGTGCATCCGTTGCATGGAAATCCCTACTCACTCTCATTGATATCTATTGATGGGCATCTCCATAGCCCGTTGATACGCCTAGTTGATGTGAGACTATCTTCTCCTTTTTGTTTTCTCCACAACCACCATTCTATTCCACTTATAGTGCTATGTTCATGGCTCACGCTCATGTATTACGTGAAGATTGAAAATGTTTGAAAATACTAAAGTATGAAACAATTGCTTGGCTGAAACCGGGGTTATGCATGATTTAAATATTTTGTCTGATGAAGATAGAGCATAGCCAGACTATATGATTTTGTAGGGATAACTTCTTTGGCCATGTTATTTTGAGAAGACATGATTGCTTTGTTAGTATACTTGAAGTATTATTATTTTTATGTCAATATTAAACTTTTTGTCTTGAATCTTTTGGATTTGAAAATTCATGCCACAATAAAGAAAATTACATTGATAAATATGTTAGGTAGCATTCCACATCAAAAATTCTATTTTTATCATTTACCTACTCAAGGACGAGCAGGAATTAAGCTTGGGGATGCTTGATATGTCTCCAAAGTATCTATAGTTTTTGATTGTTCCACGCTATTATATTATCTGTTTTGGATGTTTAATGGGCTTTAATATGCTCTTTTATATTATTTTGGGACTAACCTATTAACCAGAGGCCCAGTGCCAGTTTTTGTTTTTTTTGCCTATTTTAGAGTTCTGCTAAAAAGGAATACCAAACGAGTCCAAACGGAATGAAACCTTCGCGATGATCTTTCTTTGACCGAAAGCAAACTAGAAGACTTGGAGTTGAAGTCAGAGATGCAACGAGGTTTCCATGAGGCAGGAGGGTGCGCCCAGGGGGATAGGTGCGCCCCACCCTCATGGGCCCCTCGTAGCTCCACCGACCTAGTTCTTTCGCCAATATATACTCTTATACCCTAAAAACATCAGGGGGAGCCACGAAACCACTTTTCCACCACCGCAACCTTCTGTACCTGTGAGATCCAATCTTGGGCCCTTTTTCGGTGATCTGTCGGAGGGGGAATCTATCACGGAGGGCTTCTACATCAACCCCATTTCCTCTCCGAGGAAGCGTGAGTAGTTTACCACAGACCTTCGGGTCCATAGTTATTAGCTAGATGGCTTATTCTCTCTCTTTGATTCTCAATACAAAGTTCTCCTCGATGTTCTTGGAGATCTATTCGATGTAATACTCTTTTGCGGTGTGTTTGCCAAGATCCGATGAATTGTGGATTTATGATTAAGATTATCTGTGAATATTATTTGGTTCTTCTCTGAATTCTTATATGCATGATTTGATATCTTTGTAAGTCTCTTTGAATTATCGGTTTAGTTTGGCCTACTAGATTGATTTTTCTTGCCATGGGAGAAGTGCTTAGCTTTGGGTTCAATCTTGCGGCGTCCTTTCCCAGTGACAGTAGGGGCAGCAAGGCACGTATTGTATTGTTGCCATCGAGGATAAAAAGATGGGGTTTATATCATATTGCTTGAGTTTATCCCTCTACATCATGGCATCTTGCATAATGCGTTACTCCATTCTTATGAACTTAATACTCTAGATGCATGCTGGATAGCGGCCGATGTGTGCAGTAATGGTAGTAGATGCATAATCGTTTCGGTCTACTTGACATGGACGTGATGCCTATGTTCATGATCATTGCCTTAGATGTCATCCTAATTATGCGCTTTTCTATCAATTGCTCGGTAGTAATTTGTTCACCCACCGTAATACATGCTATCTCGAGAGAAGCCACTAGTGAAACCTATGACCCTCGGGTCTCTTTTCCATTATACTGCATCTCTTTTCCATATTGTTGAATCTCGTTTACTATTTTGTAATCCTTACTTTCCAATCTATATAAAAAAATACCAAAAATATTTACTTTACTATCTCTATCACATTTCAATTTTGCGAGTAACCGTGAAGGGATTGACAACCCCTTTATCGCGTTGGTTGCAAGTTCTTGGTTGTTTGTGCAAATATTCGGTGACTTGTGCGTCGTCTCCTACTGGATTGATACCTTGGTTCTCAAAACTGAGGAAAATACTGATGCTACTTTGCTGCATCACCCTTTTCTCTTCAAGGGAAAACCAACGCAAGCTCAACAGGTAGCAATGGCCGCAGGAATTAAAGGGGAGGCCAGACGGCACGTCCTGATGGCAGTTCTAATTCGCAGCGCGTAACTCCATCGAGCCGCATTTAACTGCATCACGTGGAAAGGTGCGTGGCGCAACCTCATGCATATGGGCCCCCCGACATGATCGTGTGCATGCCCAAGCGCTGGCAAAGCGTGCGCGGAGGGACGCAAGCAGAGCAACCATATATATCCAATCTTGGAGCGCTCTGCTCGCGTCCCTCCGCGGTCACCTGAAGGGCGAGCAACCATATATATGCATATAGCAGTTGAACATGCAAGGAAAAGCTGTCCACAACCCGAGCGCGCCTATGGACGCGAGAAGAGTGCGCCGCGGCGCCTAACGGTTGAACTGTTTGTATAGATTAAGCACGACTGATTAATCTATGAATGAAATATATGCTTAATTACCGAATTTTAGTTCCAAAAATTAGATAGTGCTAGCGATTGTTAGCTGCATATTTTGACAAATCGCCATTAGAACCGCTAGATGTCCTATCTGTAAGTGTCGTCGTGGGTGTGTTGATTGTGTCGTGCGCCGGCCCCAAACACTGGCAACTTAAGTCGACGGATGGATTACTAGTTATAGTGATGCATATAATTAAGCAAAGGGATCACACATGTCTGTATTGACTGGAACGAGAATGCAATAACATAATAAGAATTAAGGAGGCCAGAAGAAAGATGCATCCATCAACGTACGACCTCCTCCTCCTCAACTCAGTGCGCCGGGCCACCGAACGGCGGCTAAGGAGCGGCGGCTTTTTATGGCGAGGTCAAGGTGCTTCTCAACAAAGGCATCCAAGGCTTCCAGCCGGTTGAAGAAGGCCAACATCGTAGCATCCTCACTGGCCTTGTAGATACCTATGTACACAATTTGCTTGTACACGTGGATGTGTAGGTCGACGAATTCTTGCAGGGCGAGGTGCCTCGCGGCGAGCATGACCTCCAGGTGGACATTCTTCATGGCGTCGGCGGGCAGTCGTAGGGCCACCAATGCTTGAAAGAAGTTCTGACCATGGAGGCCGATTAGGGTGGTAGGCAATGAGGAGCCCGGGCGCGGGGGCTGGAGGAGTACGGTGATGTCGTCCGCGAGCTTCTTGACGACGGTGAACTTGTTGGTGGTGGCAATGATCATGTGGTCCAACTGAGAGTTGTAGCTGGCATCAACGGTGGCCATCCACCAGCCGGTCGCCAACACCGTCTGGAGACGATCCTCGATGCCATGCTGCAGGACGGCGTCGTGGACCATCTGGCATAGCCACTGGCCACTCGCCTGCATCGCTGCCATGGGTCTGGAGTGAACACTTTTGCGCTTAGTGTAGGTTCTTAGGCAAATGGTTAGGTGTGTACGATGTGGTAGATGCATTGGTGTGGAGGGGCGCCTTTATATGAGTGCAAACTGCGTTGCATTCACATCGTGCTTCCTCTTTTCTCGGCCCTCCTCCCATTACTTCCCTCATGCATTCATGATGCTAATTGAAGGAGGATGCATCGTTGGTTGTTCGACATTTCGGGAACCGCTACCCTCTCCCTCGTCTGCATTAAAGCCGTATCGGGAACTGCGCTATCAAATTGAATAGTACTGCGCCGCCCGCTGCACGCCCGACTGAACATGCCTCCTCGCCTCCATATATGCTTAATTACTGAATATTAGTAGCAAAAATTAGATACTACTAGTGATTTTTAGCTTCATATTTTGACAAATCGCAGTGTTACATGGTTGACAAATGGCAATGTTACTAGATCAACAAATGTCAATCTCTCTAGTGTGACAAATGGCAACATACCCAATATGACAGATGCAAATCTTACCAAATTGTTTGTAAGTGGTTGCACACGGGTTATCCAAAACAACCATTTGCGTTGAAGAGATGCACAAATCCTGCTCTCACTTTGCATACGGGTGTTCTTTCTAAAACATTTGCGATCAAGAGCCATTAAAACATATAGCCATTAAAACCAAGACACGTGGCGTCACGTGAATGGTTAAAATTTGAATTATGGACATAATGCATTGAAAACTCAATTAATGCATAAAAATGTCCAAACGAACCCCAAAAAATCCCAAAAATTGACACAACACTCATGTTGTTCTATGTTGGCACGAGAAATTTTTTGAAAGCAATAAGAGGCACTGGATATCATTTCGTCCCCAAAGGTGGGACATTCCCTACCGAAACCATCATGCTTGTTGTGAGAACCTCTGGTTTGTGAGAAGCATATACCCAAACCTGCCTCAAATGGGACCAAAAATTTACCATGGCATGTCGATGCCGCTCCATGATAGCATGCCAAGTTTCATGAATTTCAGACGAGCTTTGGATTTACTAGAATTTAAAAACCAGGTATCTCAATGTTTGCGGCCGAGTGATAGTGGCAGGGTGTTTGACATTCATTCCCATTTCTTGCATGGGACCTAAGCATGCAATCAAAGACACAAATTTGAATTTTCAACCGATTTATATGCATTAGAGCATGTGCATGTAGTTCAAATTTCAATTATGCACATAAATGCATTGAAAAACTCAATTAATGCATAAAAATGTCCCAACAAACCCCGAAAAATCCCAAAAATTGACACAACACTCTTGCTGTTCTATGTTGACACGAGAAAAAATTTCAAAGCAATAAGAGATAATGGATATAATTTTGTCCCCAAAGGTGGGACATTCCCTACCGAAACCATCAGGCTTGTTGTGAGAAGCTCTGTTCTATGAGAAGCATATCCCCAAACCTGCCCCAAATGGGACAAAAAATTTACCACGGCATGTTGATCCCGCTCCATGATAGCATGCCAATTTTCATGAATGTCAGACGAGTTTTGCATTTACTAGAATTTAAAACTAGGTATCTCAATGTTTGTGGCCGAGTGACGGTGGCAGGGTGTTTGACATTCATTCCCGATTCTTGCATGGGACCTAAGCATGCAACCAAGGACACATATTTGAATTTTCAACCAATTTATATGCATTAGAGCATGTGCCTGTAGTTCAAATTTGAATTATGCACATGAATGCATAGAAAACTCAGTTAATGTATAAAAATGTCCAAGGAAACCCCCCAAAATCCCAAAAATTAACACAACACCCCTCTTGTTCTATGTTGACACTAGGAAAAAATTGAAGTCGTGAAGAGGCAATGCCCATCGTTTCGTCCAGAAAGGTGAAACGTTCGCTACCGAACCATCGGGCTTGTTTTGTGAGAAGCTCTGGTTTGTGAGGAGCATATCCCTAAACCTGCCCCAAATGGGACAAAAAATTTACCACGGCATGTTGATGCCGCGCCATGACAGCATACCAAGTTTCATGAATTTTAGATGAGCTTTGGATTTACTAGATTTTAAAAACCAGGTATATATCTCAATGTTTGCGGCCGAGTGACGGTGGCAGGGTGTTTGACATTCATTCTCATTTCTTGCATGGGATCTAATTAAGCATGCAACCAAGGACACAAATTTGAATTTTCAACTAATTTATATGCATAGAGAATGTGCATGTAGTTCAAATTTGAACTATGCACATGAATGGATAGAAATCTCAGTTAATGTATAAAAATGTCCATGCGAACCCCGAAAAATCCCAAAAATTAACACAACACACTCCTGCTGTTCTATGTTGACACTAGAAAAAAATTGAAATTGGGAAGAGGCAATGGATATCATTTCGTCCAGAAAGGTGAAACGTTCCCTATCGAAACAATCGGGCTTGTTGTGAGAAGCTCTGGTTTGTGAAAAGCATATCCCCAAACCTGCCCCAAATGGGACAAAAAATTTACCACAACATGTTGATGCCGCTATCTGACAGCATGCCAAGTTTCATACATTTCAGACGAGATTTGTATTTACTATAATTTAAAAACCAGGTATCTCAATGTTTGCGGCCGAGTGCGAGTCGCAGGGTGTTTGACATTTGTTCCCATTTCTTGCATGGGACCTAAAAGCATGCAACCAAGGATACATATTTGAATTTTCAACTAATTTATATGCATTAGAGCATGTGCATGTAGGTCAAATTTGAATTATGCACATGAATGCATAGAAAACTTAGTTAATGTATAAAAATGTCCAAGCAAACCAGGAAAAATCCCGAAAAATTTACACAAGACTCCTATTGTTCTATGTTGACACACTACAAAAAAATACACTTCCGTGATGATACATGTTTGTCACAGCAGGTCGCGTTTTTTGTCATGCATGTACACCCATGACGATTTTATGACAAAATCAGGATAGTCATACCTGTGTTGTCGTAGAAGTGTTCCATGACATTACCAAAATTATCATCACGGAAGTGTCCACTTCCATGAAGATAAATCGCGCGTCACAAAAGTGCTTTTTTCAAGGGTGACCGACACGTGGCATCCACTGTAACGGAACGCCGTTAAGCTATCGGGTTGGGTTTTGGATCCGATAACCCATTAACAGACCGGACCAATGGGAAATTTCCACATGTAAAATTATGATTGGCCAAATGACACACGTGTCAGCTCGTTAGTGGGTCAGATAGGCGCCTATGATATGTCGACACGTGCGACAACCCACCACTGGCCCATTTAGCTTACAAAGCTGGCCCGTTTGACTTGGTCAAAAGTTAATGGGCTGGACCATAAAAAGCTTGTTAACAGTCTCTTTGCAAATAGCCCATTTTACGGCTCGGTAACTTATGGCCCGTTAGGGCCTAAGAAAAATCAGCCCAACAACGTCATCTAGGCCGTCGAATATAACACCAGCCCATTTCACTTTTGGTCCATCTATGGCTCATGACGTCTTTCGGCCCATATGAGGCCTTCATATCTTTAGGCCCTTTAGAGGCCCACGGTGTCTCTAGCCCATAATGAACGGTAAATTTCTTTGTACCCGTTAACGCCCGTGATTCACATGGGCCGTTTCCAGCGCATGTTAGCTTTCGTCCTATTGACGGCCCATACATTCTTGGTCTCCTTTCCGGCCCTCGATTACTTTCGGCCCGTTACTGGCATGTTCCCCTAATGGGCCAAATTCGGCCTGTGGCAAGAGTCGGCCCGTTTCTCGCCTGTTAACCTGTTACGCTATTTCCAGCTCGTCCTATATTCCGGCCCATTAATGACCCGTTATGCATGTGACAGAATTAAGCCTTTGCTGTCCTCCGGCCTGTTAACGGCCCGTTACCATGCTGGGCCGATACCCATTACGCCCGTTTACGGCCCATGTAGACCCATTTATTCGACGGCCCGAGGCCCACTGATTCTACGGCCCTGTTGGAGGCCCATTATCGACGGCCTGTAGGAAACCCATGGATTCTATGGCCCATAGCAGGGTCAAGGTTACCACGGTCCGTATATGGCCCATGGTTGTTGCGGCCACTAGCAAACTAGGGAAAAAAAGATTAGGAAATAAATAAGGCCGAAACTAATGCTAGGCTATTAAGGCGATTGCACAAATTACATCCACTCGGCATCAAAGATCGCCACCTGTGCAAATATAGGGAACACCCTACACTATACAAAAATGTCTTGCTATTTTCTTCAGCCGGTGGCTGCACGTTAAGAAAAAAATTTGTATCGCACCAATAAAAATTACAACTATAAAACAAAAGGAAGGTTAGCATAAAAGTTAACAGCCTAGCAGATAAATGCACCACCAGAAGTTCAGAAGCTTAGTTCATTTGACTTGACTGTTACGTTTTCATGTTGTATTGTCCGATGGAGCACCATAACCTTCACCTTCATTTCTCCTAGGCTCCTGAACAACATAGCAAATGTCTGATAGTCTGGTTTCAAAACCATGCATATCTTGATGACATCGAACAATGTCTGTACTTCTTTCACAAAGGTTCTCTGTTAGGGAATGGACTTGTGTCTGGAGCGCAGATACAACATTGTTTTGAGCTTGCATATATTGATCATGAGGCAGTTTGAACGAGATTGCCTTAATAACCAACCCAGTATTACACATGAACGTGCTTTTGGCACTGTTAGTGGACAGGTACTGACCCACTGCAGCAAGAGCTGACATTGCGGTTATAGTTGCCTCGGCACCTTCAGAAGGTGGTAGTTCCACCATTTTTTCCATAGCTCGCTGAAAAGTTGAGTTTTTACATTAGTAGTACCAGAATAGAAGATATTAAGGAGGCAAAAAAACCAAACAAAATAGCTTTGGTCTATAAACAAAACTTATTCTGGTGAACCCATGTAAAATATTAGTTGTATTTTATTGCAAAGTGCATAATAAAACCAGGTTCCAAACATATGACCATGTACCATCGCTAATGTATTGTCTATTTCTTCACATTGTATTGAGGGCTAAGGATAAAGAGACGAAGTTTATAATACATTAAGCATAGTATGACATCATTCATATCACAAAACAACTGAGAATAGACAAACAGGCAATTGTAATCTTGTGTGGGCAAGTCCAGCATGGAACTAGATTACAGGTCAAAATCAAAGGAACATCACTCCTCTCTTTTAATCCTTGTAAGATGCAATGATACGCTAAGACAATTGTGTATAAAATTGAAAAGAGTAATAGACATTGGCTGAAACCATGCAGTTCAAGGCACAAGTCAGAGTAAGTAGTAGTTAAAAGGCATGAGGATTAAGGACTTACAACAGTGGCTTTGACTGGTGTAGTCTTCTTCTTACTAGTGTGATAGTCCTTGAAGATTTCCAGAGCATTTGGTTCAGGTACTTTTTGGTCCTTCCGGGCTTTCCTCTATATTTGGAACAAGTCAATATAGATCTAATAATATGGTACAAAGAAAAGAGTGAAACAGCAGGTAATTACAAGAGCTTCCCAGTGTGCAATATAGCTACGAGATCCTGTCGTCTGTTGGAATTTCACTTTTGTACGGTTGGCCTTGTTCTTTGAACTGTTCACCTACAAAAAGATAGGTTTGTGTGGAACATACGTAAATAGGACTTCAACATGTGATCTGATCACATATATATAATGTACCTGATACTTCGGATCAGACCAGTGTTTAACGAGGCCTCTCCAGTCTTCATCCAATATTATTTCCACTGGAGATGTTTGGGCAAGTTCACTATTAGCCTTGCCTTCAAAGTGAGTTTTCCTCAAGTTATACGGATACTGTCGCAGAGAAGACTTGAAAACATGGGTGCAAGCTTGTCTGGTTGCATCATCTTGGCTATCCAACTTGAACCTCATATGTTGAAAATTATGGGAGTCTCATTATCAGCAACCTAGAAAGTATGGGACATAGCAAGACGATATTACTAGTTTCCATACATAACCATACTTACAGATGAATGGTCAAGGAAGGTGTTGAACTAGGTTTCGTCTTTGTCATTCCTGTACTGAATCCATGTTGGGAGGATACGTACATGACACCTAACAGCAACCGCTGCATCTGATACTAACTTGGCTGACTCTATAGCATCATGTGGCCTTTTTAAACCCGCCTCAAAACGGATCTCCATTCTTCCTCCTCTAGATTTAGTTAACGTATCGAACATTATCCCTGATGTTTGTTTCCTCTTGCGCCTAGGTGCTAGTCTAACAAGGAACATAGGAAGTGTTAGTGTACATCAAACTATGAGACTACATATAAAGAAGAATCCAACTGTAACTTGACTCCAGCAACTACCTTCTTGCTCTTGAAGCTGACAAGGTTCATATGATCTTGCCAACTCGTCTTGTGTCAAGAGTGCTTGGGAAGTAGTGTCAGGTGGCAAGGGAGCTTGGGAACATGCTGCTAGCTCAGTTGACGCACGAGTAACTCGTGCAACTGGTAGTACTTTGGAAGGTGTTGCAAGAACTAGGGCTGTCTCTGCTTGTTTGGTGGCAGCTATTTGTTTCTGTTTGGCTTTTTCTGTAGCTCGTGTAGCATGGGATACCCTATTTGTAGAATTTTCCGCTGGACTTTGACCTTCTATTGCACCATAAGTACCAGCAGAATCTGCAGGATTGTTGCGCTTCCCATTCCCTGCCATTCTGTGTTTCTTCCTCTTTCTTTGTGCCATGTTAAGTCAAGCCGACAAGAAAAACGAACAACAATTTAGTTCTTCAGAACTAATTGATGCATGATACAGACAAACTGAACTTTGATGTTAGACAACCACATGATAGGAGGATGTAATATGTACGAAAAACAGGATGGAAGAGATAACCAGAACTATGATGTGTAAACTAAGTAGAAGACATTTCACTAAATTAGAAGCAATGCAATGGAAGGTAGACACCATATGAAAGATGCTGCAAATATCGCTCTGCAAAATTAATAGTGTCTCATCATAAATGGCGTTTAAACAATTGTGAAGCGGTACAAGAAATAAATCATATGCAAATGCAAACAACATCACACTACCAAGTTAGAGGTCTCTCGTCATTAGTGCCATTGCATATTCACAACATTGCATATTCACAGCTTATGATGTGTAAACTTAGGAGAAGGCATTTCAACAAATTAGAAGCAATGAAAGCTAGACACCATATGAAAGATGCAACGAATATCACTCTACCAAGTTAAAATTGTCTCATCATAAGTGCCATTTCAACAAATTAGTAGTACAAGCTAGAAAAGAATGCGAGATGTAACCTATATCACACTCCCAAGTCAAACATGTCTTATGATAAGTGATTGTTGCAGGTTACACAACAGTAGTAATTTGATGTAAGAACATGGTGTGATAGGCAGATATTGTATGTTCTAGAAACAGGAACATGTGTCTTATTCAAGTATAATGTGTAAAGTAAGCAGATGGAATTCAACAAAATTAGAAGCAATACAAGCTAGACATCACACATAACATGCAACCACATATAATAGTGCCAAGTTAGAGGGAGCACTGGTGATGGTGCACTAGGGGAGACGTGCTCATCATAAACACAACTATGTTGAGTGTCTATGCATGTGTTGTCCTGGAAATCATCTTGAGGGGATGGAGGAGTAGAAACTATAGAGGCCATCCGTTTGGAAGGAGCACCTTTATCCGCTGCCTTGCTAACTTCCTTCCGCTTTATTGATTTTGAATTGTCAAGTAAAACCGACAAGAAAAAGCAATAAAATTTTCTCTTTAGAACTCATTCATGCATGATACTGACAATCACTACTTTGATGTAAGGCAAACACATGATACCAGGATGGAATATGTACGAAAAACAGGACAGCATGGCATGTTCACAACTGTTTGTGTAAACTAAGCAGAAACCATTCCAACAAATAAGAAGCAATAGACACCACATGAAAGATGCAACCAGTATGACTCTGCCAAGTTAAAAGCGTCCCATCATAAATGGAATTTCAACAAACTAGAAGCAGCGCATGCTATAAATCATATGAAAGATGCAACTAATATCGCACTGCATATACTAAAGGTGTCTCGTCATATTGATTGATGTGGGATACAAAAAAACAATAGTTTTATGTAAGGACATGCTTAATAGACAGATGTACTATGTACTAAATACAGGAAGGCATGTCACATTAACAGGTATAATGTATAAGCTAAGCAAAATAGCACATGCAGTTTAACCAGATTGGAAGAATTACAATCTAGACACCATATGCAACATGCAACCACATATCACGCTGCCAAGTTAGAGCAAGCACATGCGATGCTAGTGTAGGGGAAATTCAGTAATCAACTATAGAGCTACATTCACTATCTTCATGTAGCCTTGCTGTTTCTTGAGAATCATGTCGGGAGGTTGACGCTGCATTCTCTAAATGAGGAGTAGTCCACTTGCCTGACTGCCTCATCATAAGTGATTGATGAGGGATACACAAGAACATTAGTTTGATGTAAGAACAAGGTTAATACACAGATGTAGTAGTATGTACCAAAAACAGAAAGGCATGTCATATTCAAAGGTATAATGTGTAAGCTAAGCAGATGCAAGTTAACCAAATTGGAAGCAATACAAGCTAGACATCCGGCTGGAGTGGTGAGCATGATCATCTAGGACCTAAGAGCCTGGTGGGAGGTGGGCTACTTCGCCACCATCGTGGCATTTTAGTTGTCTTCCAGGTGATGCCTGTCTTTGCTGGGCTTGTCACTGGCTCGGCCAGTGCCCTGACTACCTATTTGTCTTCTGGTGCTCACGGGATGGTGGTTCATGTAAAAAATATCTTTCCTTATGTTAATAAAGACCGACTTCGGCCTTTCGAATACAAGCTAGATACCATATGGAACATGCAACCACATATGACACCACGAAGTTAGAGCAAGCACCTGGGATGGTGGTTCATTGCGAGCGAGGTCATCAACTCCAGAGCTACGTTAACCATCTCCATCCGCTGACACTGCACCCTTAATAGCGTTGTAAGGTGTCGTGCCTACCCGCATACCAAGCTGGAGCGACTTCTCTCTTTTCTTTTCTGCTTCTCTTGAGGCAAACTCTGAAATACCCTTGAATAAAAACACAATAGTGAGAGTATGGGTGAAGTGTGTGCAGAACCAGTGCACTATAAAAGTAGCAGATAGCAGGTGGTGAAAAATAAATGACATGAGACATATGATAGCTCTACAACATTGCATGGCGAACAAAATTAGATTCTACTCCGTATGATTTTGTAATATATGAGCACCGGAAATGCAGGTTCTCCTCTAGAACACCACCACATGTGGTCATATCAAGATAACAGTCAACTGAAAATTAATAGGTCAATCAATTTTTTAATGAACCGTCCGATCTATAAGGAACAGGTAGATGGCCTTTGTCTATGTCGGTGTACTAGAGTAGGGGTACCCTAGTATCCCGAACTTGTGCACGGGCAGTTGCAGCACCCCGCGGCAAGGCTTGCCGGGTGACCGCCAAGGTCCTCCGTGGTTCCTTTGGAGCCATTAAAGAACAAAGTATTCAAGCCAAGGAGACAAGGACCCGGCAAGAGGAGCTTGCCGGGAAGGCCAACCAAGGCATCTCAAGGAACTTGCCGCGACGCGCCACACGTCCCGGCGAGGCCCAGTGAGCGACAAGCTTCCGGATGCGACAAGACAACGACAGCGGCAAGGCGCTTGCCGCGGCAAACTACCACTCTGTACCCGCGCTCCAGCACATCCACCAACGTGTCACCCTGGGGCCTTTCCAGGCGCACGTGGCAAGAGGCTATGTGGCTAGCGGTGCGCGGTGGCAAGCGATGCTAACAAGATTGCCATCATGGCAAGCGGTGGCGTCCCTGACGGTCCCTTTTTGCACTATTTGGGCGACGTAGACCGGCATTTAATGCCTTTGTCCCCTACCGTCAGGGTTAGGTATGATACACTGTGCAGGTAGTTGTACCAACCGCAATTCCTTTTCCATTTTTACCCTTGTCTATGTTGCCACCTGTCAGAGACCCCTTTAGCATATAAAAGGAGGCCCATGCGCAACGAAGAAGGGGGTTCAAAGGCAGAAAAACACTCACGCTCGGTCTCGTTAGCAGCTAGAGTGTACTGTAGCACTCAGCGCTCCCGAGCAAGAACTCAGTACACTCAGACATGCAGCAGTAGGAGTGTTATCTCTCCGGAGAGCTCCGAAGCTGGGTAAACTGCTCGTGTGCTTTGCCTCGATCCGCTCTTCGTGCGATCTCCGCCCCCCGCCGAACCGAAAGGGGCTCGGTCCGCCGGTCCCATAGGTGTTCGTGGATCAGTTTCCCCGACATCTTTGGCGCGCCAGGTAGGGGGCATCAAGGTTGTGTGAACCTGATCCGATGTTCACATGAGCTAGATCTTCATCTTCTTCATCGACATGCCACCGAAGAAGAAGGCTTCAGCGGCAGCCGTTCCGTCCACGTCGATCTCACCACCACCGGAGCAAACGGGTGGTGGGGTAGACGCCGGCGGAAGAACGGGCATCGACGAGGGAGCCCACGGTGCTGCCAGGTCCAAGGACAAGGCTGCGCAGACCTCGGCGTCCGTACATGCACCGCGCCCATCTCAGGAGGCGCAGGACCGACAACGTCATGGTATTCGCAGTGCCATACATTTGTTGGACCAAGATCGAGCTGGTGGATCTCGGGGTGCTCAAGACCAGCATGCACGCCAACATGCTGGCACGAGCGAGAAACGGTCGCCTCGACGGGATACTGCTCCTTCTAACATAGTTAGAAGTCCGAGCATATCCTGCTCCTCACGCCGTTCGCCACTGCCGCCCACCACTCCAGCAGAAGCTTTGGCGCGAGCTCAACTGCTCCTGGATTACCCTCCAACGGTAGACAAGATCGATGAATGGAGGGCCACCATTCAGAGTCTCATCGGCTTCGCCAACGGCGACACTCTGCGGCAGCCGAGTACATCGCTGCCGCGGCAGGACTGCCAGGCACGAGCCGATGGCGACGAAACCAGAGGGCGTGCAACTACCATGCACTCTCCACCCCAAAGGCCAAGATCGCCGACTCGCCGGATCCACCTCGGCTAAGGGAACCTACTCCTCTGCTTTCTTGAGAGCCCCGCCGAATGTTTGCTCGCGCGCGGCAAGCTCCTCCTCATGGCTGTCAAGGTTAACCTTCCGTTGCGCCAACTCGCCTTCCTGCGCAGACAGCTTCTCGGCAGCAAGCCGCTGTTGCTCTTCAACTTCAGCCTTCTCGAGGAGGAAGGCTTTACGCTCCTTAGTGAGTTTCTCCTGCTCCTCTGCCAGGGACCGGAGAGCTTCCTGGTTGAGGCCCCGGAGCTCCTCCGCACGCTTCTCGATGTCCACTCCCGCCTTCGCGACAAGCGCTTCTCGGGATACCAGCTTGTCTTGTCGGGCGCGGTAGAGCGACAACAGCTTCTGCAGCAGCTGCTCCTCCTCAGGCTCGCCGCTGCTGCTGCTCGGCGCGTTGACCAGCGTCAGCCCGGCGGAGGCGAGCAACTCTTCATCAAAGATTTCTCCTTCGATCGGCGCCCTGGAGCTCGACGCCCAGGGGAGCTTGATGAAGACACCATCGCCGGCCTTCAAATAGGCGCCGGGCTGGGGCTCTTCGGAGCCTAACGCTGCAGCAGCAGCGGAGGGATCGGCGGTCGGCGTAGCACCTGACGCTCCTGCGGCCTCGGGGCCGTCAGTGCAATCGCCGGACCCCTCGCCAGCTTCTGCGGCGGCAGCTTTGGCGGCCTCTCCGCCGGCGGGATCATCAACGCCGGCTTCTTCTTCGGTGACAGCGGCGTCGTCGGTATTGCCGCACGCGTTCTCCTCGCCGGCGACCTCGGTTTCCATCGGCTCCGTGGCAGATGGACCTGATGACCGGAAAAGGAAGAAAAGTCAAGCAAATATTCAAAAAGAAAATCAGAAGAAGAAGAACCCAAGGGAAGTTTTCAAGCAAGAGGATTACCTGTACTAGGATCTACAGTCATGGTCTCCGCCACCGGGGGGTCGCTGGTGATGTCCCTTGCCAGAGAACTGTCCCTTGCCGGAGACTTCTCCCTTACCGGAAAATTCTCCCTTGCCGGGGAATCCTCCCTTGGCGGTGTAGTCGAAGCAGATGGCATGTCGGGAGCGGCTTCCGGGCACTCCTGGTGAGACTGCTCTGCTCCTACGCAAACCAATAGTCAGATGTCAGCAAAGAAAGAGCACCCATGCGCGCCTAACAGCAGGAAGTAAACCATACACTTACGCTGGGGGCTGCGCTGGGGGCTGCTTTGGGGAATAGTTGCCGGGTCCGGCAGGGTGGTCTCGGACCCACCCCCTGCTGTCGTGGTGGGTTCGTCCTCGATGACAATCACCGGGACCTTGGCTCTCTTCGCCGCTCTTTGGGCCAGAGTCCTAAAAAGGAATGGGTTCGGAGTAAAGCAAATCAGATACAAGACAAAACAGCAAGAATTGAAGAACTACAAGTACAGTAAAGAATCTTACTCTTCCTCTTCCTCGTCGGAGCTGAGCGCGGAGAGGTAGAAGTCCGGCCCACCTTCGGCGCGACAAGGTGGAGGAGTAGGTTCCCTTAGCCGCTTGGCGGGAGCAGAAGCGGTGGTCCGGGAGGGCCCCGCTCCAGTTGACGCAGCGGCGTGAGGTGCTCCCGCGGCAACAGTGCTTGCCACGATGGAGCGCGTCGAGTGGCGCGGCGGCTGTTGACCCGTCTGCCGCCTCGCTACGTCCCCGGCCTTGCGGAGACGCCTTCTGGGTGGAGCTGGGGGCTCCCCTTGCGGCGAGCTGTCTGAAGGTGAGAAAGAGGAGGAGTCGATCTTCAACGAGTCGCTCGCGCCCTCGGCGGGCTCGCTCGACTCAGCTTCAGGCCCGACAAGCTCTCCCTTGCCGGCAAGCTCCTCTCGCTTGGCAAGGCTTGCCACCTCTGCTGCCTCTACCTCCTCCATGGTGAATCCAAACTCACCCGCGGCAGCGGCTGCCGCCGCCTCTTCCAGCCTAGTGGCGATGCGCTGCATCTCCGCATCGGTGGTGTCGCGAGTGAGGCTCTTCTGTTCATCGGAGCGGACCGGCATTTCTACCAAGTCGTCAAAGAACTCCTGCACGATGTCGTCTACAGGCTCTTGCCAAGTTGGAACAATTCCATGCGAATTGCACAGCGGCATCATTGCACGGATGCGGTCGAGCGAGGAGTTGTTGCACAGCGGAACGACACCCCTCGGCAACCTGAACACTTCGAGATGTTGAGGATCGTGCTTGAACAGTTCCAGGAGCATCGCGTCTAGTTCCAGGACAGTGAAGTTGAAGTTGAGGCCCGGGCGTAGCCTCATGATATCCGCCGCATTCTGGAACTCCCAAGCGGGTCTCCTCCTCTCCTGCAGGGGGGCGATGCGGCGGCGAAGAAAATCTGCGCCAACGGCACCTACGGTGAGCCCGGCAAGCCTGAGGCGTAGGATCCGGGTGACGGCAATCTTCAGCCTATCGTCTTCCGGGGCCATGTTGCTCCAATCGTTGCCGCGCGCTACTGGGGCTTGGCGCTGGGCGGTAAATGGCTGCGGGTTCTCCTCGACAATCCAGCACCAGTCTGCTCTCCATTCATCCCACTTGCTGTGGAGCTCTCCCTCCAGATAAGCTTCCTTCTTGCCAGTTCTCGAGATCCAAGCCATTCCGCCGGATAAAGGCTCCCCTCTCTCAACTCGGGGCATAAAGAAGTGGCGAAAAAGAGCTACATTTGGATAGACTCCGACAAAGTTTTCGCAGAGATGTGCGAAAACTGCCATGGTCAGAACGGCGTTGGGGGTGAAGTCATGGAGGCGGAACCCATAGGTGTTCATAATGTCACAGAAAAACTCAGAGAAAGGCGGGCAGAGCCTGCAGTAGAAGAACAACGCGAAGAAGGGATATCCATTCGGAGCCAGTTCCGAAGCGGCAGCTGAGAGTACCTTTGTGCGCGGATGCGCTCGCGTCTCCGTCGACCAGAAGAGGTAGTAATACTCCCTCAGCTCCTTCGCGGCGAGCTAATGGGGGAAGGTTGCCCGCTCCTTTCGCAGCGCCACGAGCCGCTGCGCCTCGGCCGACTTCGCAACCTTCCCGGCTTTCGGAGCCATGGCGGAGGTGGTGAGAGAGATCGACGGCGTTGGTGGTGCCGGTGGCGATGGGGGGCGGAGCGCTGCTCTCTTTCAGCTTTGGGAAGAAGGGGGGAGCGGCGGAGGTTTTTGAGATTGGAATAGCAACCGGCGAGATGGGCGTACTGCCCCTGTTTCCCCTGCTTATAAAGAGGGAGGGGGCAGACGTTCCGTCTTTCCGAATAAAGAAACCACCCATGATCTCTCCCACGACGCCGCATTCGACGCGTGCCGTTCGAGGAGGGCGCGGTGGATACAGAGTGAGATATGGCGTATCCCAGGCCACGCGTGCCCGTGCCCTATTTTGGGCCTGGTCCAACAGCGCTCGGCAGCGTGTGTGGCCCAGGCCCGGGGGCTCCTGTCGGTGTACTAGAGTAGGGGTAGTATCCCGAACTTGTGCACGGGCAGTTGCAGCACCCCGTGGCAAGGCTTGCCGGGTGACCGCCAAGGTCCTCTGTGGTTCCTTTGGAGCCATTCAAGAACAAAGTATTCAAGCCAAGGAGACAAGGCCCCGGTAAGAGGAGCTTGCCGGGAAGGCCAACCAAGGCATCTCAAGGAACTTGCCGCGACGCGCCACGCGTCCCGGCGAGGCCCGATGAGTGACAAGCTTCCGGATGCGACAAGACAACGACCGCGGCAAGGCGCTTGCCGCGGCAAACTACCACTCTGTACCCGCGCTCCAGCACATCCACCAACGTGTCGCCCTGGGGCCTTTCCAGGCGCACGTGGCAAGAGGCTGTGCGGCCAGCGGTGCGCGGTGGAAAGCAACGCTGACAAGATTGCCATCGTGGCAAGCGGTGGCGTCCCTGACAGTCCCTTTTTGTACTATTTGGGCGACGTAGACTGGCATTTAATGCCTTTGTCCCCTGCCGTCAGGGTTAGGTATGATACACTGTGCAGGTAGTTGTACAACCGCAATTCCTTTTCCATTTTTACCCTTGTCTACGTTGCCACCTGTCGGAGACCCCTTTAGCATATAAAAGGAGGCCCATGCGCAACGTAGAAGGGGGTTCGAAGGCAGAAAAACACTCACGCTCGGTCTCGTTAGCAGCTAGAGTGTACTCTAGCACTCAGCGCTCCTGAGCAAGAACTCAATACACTCAGACATGCAGCAGTAGGAGTGTTATCTCTCCGGAGAGCTCCGAAGCTGGGTAAACTGCTCGTGTGCTTCGCCTCGATCTGCTCTTCGTGCGATCTCCGCCCCCCGCCGAACCGAAAGGGGCTCGGTCCACCGGTCCCATAGGTGTTCGTGGATCAGTTTCCCCGACAGTCTACCTACCAGGCGTAGGGGTCATAGTTTGTTGAACAGACAAGTATCCGGCTAGTTATGTTATATTACATTTTTTATCGTAAGAAACATCTTCCAGAGAGAATAGTTCCATTAAGGGTTCCTTTCCCTAGGTCAGCATGTGTTAACGTGCATGTCCGAACTATGATTGAAAGACCACAACATACGTAACATCTGGGGTTCATAGTGTAATGAGTAAAAAACATCTTTAGTCCATCGACCGAATGTTCCCTTAAGAACGCTAGCTTTCGGCTTCACCTAGTATGAGGTACACATTCAGATGACCCGGCAGTAACAATCGCAGAGGTCCTCCCTTTATTTCCTAGCCGAACTAACGGGAACATAGGGCATAAGCACAGGAGCCAGGCTACCCAGCTTGGCCAAAACTTAAGTCATATCGATGCATATAATGGCGAAGAAAAGGTACATACACGGAAAATACACATATGTGGTGAGCTTGATTCTCAGAAAGTAATAATAAGCTTCTGTACAAGAAGCCCCCAGGTATATTTGACGTACATATTTGAGAATGTGTTCGTCGTAGTTGTGCGGCCTAGCCGCACGAGAGCTTTAAGGCTATTTTTTTTAAAAAGAAAATGTGAAAAGAGAGAAAAATAAATAATGGAAACAAAAGGGAAAAAGGAGATGAACGAAGAATCCGGCGCTAGGCATAGAATCTTAGGAGTCTGGCCGCGTTCCATGGGTTCGGCTCTAGGCGATTGTCTGATGCATTACGCAGGCGGTAAGCTATTCCGGTGAGGACTTGTCAATGATAAAGGGACCCTCCCACGTGGGCTTGAGTTTGTCCTTTTTCTTCTCTGGTAAGCGTAGAACGAGTTCACCAATGTTATAAGTCTTGGCCCGTACTTCTCTGCTTTGATTTTTGCAGGCTTGTTGTTGTTTAAATGCGGAATGGGCTTTTGCAATGTCGCGCTCCTCCTCCAGGGCATCTAAGCTGTCCTGCCGATCAAGCTCGGCCTCTCTCTCTTCATACGTGCACTCGAGGTGAGTCATGAATAATGTCGCAGGGTAACACAACCTCTGCACCATACACCATGAAAAAAGGTGTGTATCCGGTAGAGTGATTGGGCATGGTCTGCAACCCCCAGAGTATGGAGTCGAGCTCCTCGACCCAGTGCTTGTCTGATTATTTCAAAGACCGCACTAGTCTAGTTTTAATGCCGCTCATAATAAGACCATTTGCCCGTTCGACTTGACCGTTGGTTTGTGGGTGATAGACGAAGGCGTAATCGAGCTTAATGCCCAGATTAGCACACCATGTTTTCACGTCATCGGCTGTGAAATTGGAGCCATTATCAGTGATGATGCTGTGTGGAACACCATAACGGTGCACAACACCGGATATAAAGTCTATCACTGGTTTGGCTTCGGCCATTTTAACTGGTTTGGCTTCTTACCACTTGGTGAATTTATCCACCATGACCAACATATATTTTTTCTTATGGCTTCCTCCTTAAGGGGTCCGACCATATCAAGCCCCTAGACCACAAAAGGCCAAGTGATGGGAATTGTTTGTAGAGCGGTGGGTGGCATATGGCTTTGGTTGGCGAAAAGCTGTCATCCAATGCAATGTTGGACAAGGTCCTGTGTGTCTTCTCGGGCCGTCGGCCAATAGAAACCTATACAGAAGGCCTTGCTTACAAGGGCCCGAGCCACAGAGTGGTGACCACTGAGACCGGCATGAATTTCAGCCAAGAGCTGCCGCCCTTCTTCCTCGGAGATACATCTTTGCAGTACTCTGGTAGCGCTTTTCTTGTAGAGTTCTCCTTCGTGGACCTTGTAGGCTTTAGAGTGTCGCAGAATGCAGCATGCCTCATTCTGATCATCCGAGCCGACATTTTGAGAACGATGTTGCGGTAAGCCACCATCTTTGGATCTTTGGCATCAAAATCTCCGTTTATTTGGGATATTGCGATGTTTAAATCCCTGCGCACCTCTAGGCATTGTATGCCCATGGAGACAACCATCCAAAGACCATGCGACAAGGCCTCATATTTGGCTGCATTGTTGGAGTCTGTGTATAATATTTGGAGTACATACTGAACTGTATCTCCAATGAGGGATGTTAAGACAATGCCTGCTCCTAAGCCTCCCAACATTTTGGAGCCGTTGAAGTGCATGACCCAGTTGGAATATGTGCCGTACTCTCTAGGGAGTTCGACCTCTCTCCATTCAGCGACGAAGTCAGCCAGTACTTGAGATTTAATGGCCCAGCGCGGCTTGTATGTTATGTCGAAAGGGAGGAGCTCAATGGCCCACTTGGCAATCCGGCCCATAGCATCACGGTTGTTTATTATGACATTGAGTGGTACCTCGGAGGCCACCGTTATTGAGCACTCTTGAAAGTAGTGTCGTAGCTTCCGGGATGCTATGAAGACCTCATATGCTATTTTTGGTAATGAGGGTACCGGGATTTGCATGGTGTGAGGATAGTGGATATCTAGTATACCGGCTTCTGAAGCAGGAATTTGTGTCTGTCCTCCTCTCGTTCGACGACGTGCACTGCACTTACGACGTGGTGTGTGGCCGATATGTATAATAACATGGGTTCACCGACGTTCGGCGCGGTCAGGATTGAGTTGCTTGCTAGAAGGGCATTTATTTTTTTCCAGTCCGACCATTGCCGCGTCCGTCCACTTGAAGTGATTGGTGCGTCGGAGAAGGCGATAGAGTGGCAATGCCTTTTCTCCTAGTCTGGAGATAAAGTGGCTTAAGGTTGCCACACTCCGGATAGTTTTTGGACTTGTTTGAGGTCTGTTGGTGTAGCCAACTGTGAGAAAACTTGGATTTTAGCTGGCTTCGCCTCAATTCCCCTATTGGAAATGATGAAGCCCAGCAGTTTTCTAGCAGGAACGCTGAAAACACATTTTTCCGACTTGAGCTTGATGTCATATGTTCGGAGGTTTTCGAATGTGAGATGCAGATCGTCTATTAATGACTCGACATGCCTAGTTTTGATGACTACATCATCCACATATGCTTCAACTGTCTTGCCGATTTGTTTCTCCAGGCATGTTTGAATCGTGCGTTGGTAGGTAGCACCGGCATTTTTGATCCTGAAGGGCATAGTGTTGAAGCAGGAAGGCCCGTATGGGGTGAAAAATGCCGTTGCGGCTTGATCGGATTCCTTCATCTTGATCTGATGGTATCCGGAGTATGCTTCGAGGAAACACAGTGAGTCGTGTCCTGCGGTAGCGTCAATTATCTGATCGATGCGGGGGAGGGGGAAGGGAACCTTAGGGCAGGCCTTGTTGAGGTCTTTGAAATAGACACATAGGCGCCAGGATTTATCCTTCTTTGGTACCATTACCAGGTTTGCTAGCCAATCTGGGTGTTTTATTTCTCTGATGCATCCGTCCTCAAGTAGCTTGGCTAGCTCCTCCCCCATGGCTTGTCGTTTGGGTTCGGAAAAGCGCCGCAGTGTTTGCTTGACCAGCTTATATCCCTTCAGTATGTTTGGGCTGTGTTCGGCCAGCCTGCATGGGATCCCTGGCATATCAGAATGGTGCAAGGAGAATATGTCCCAGTTTTCGCGTAGGAACGCCCGTAGTTCGGCGTCAACCGCGGGTTCCAGCTGTGCCCCGATGGATGCTATCTTTGTGGAGTCCATTGGGTGGACTTGGAATTTCACTATTTCATCTGCTGGTTTAAAGGAGGTGGATTTGGGTCGCTTATCGAGGATCACGTCGTCCCTATACACTGTCGAGCGCAACGCGGTTAATTCTTCGGCCGCGATGGCTTCAGACAACGCCTCGAGGGACAGGGATGCGGTTTTGTTTTCGGCGCGGAGTGCTATGTTCGGATGCTGGCAAGAGTGATAATACCATTGGGCCCTGGCATCTTGAGCTTCATGTACCCTTAATGGGGCATAGCTTGGAATCTTGCTAATGCATCTCGCCCTAATAAGGTGTGATATCCACCGTTGAAAGGGGCCACTTGAAAGGTTATCTCTTTGGATCGATAATTCTCCGGCATGGAGAATACCACATCAAGTGTGATTTTTGCCGCACATCATGCCTCCCCACTGGGAATAATTCCTCGGAAGGTCGTGCTGCTTTGCTCAATGCGGCTCCTGTCTATTTCCATTTTGTTGAGAGTCTCCTCGTAAATGAGGTTTAGTCCGCTGCCGCCGTCCATGAGCTCTTTGGTAAGCCGAAAGCCGTCCACGATCGGACTGAGGACCAATGCGGCTGGTGCCCGGCTGTTCTGAATTTTGGTTCATCATTGGCATTGAAAGTTATGGCTATGTCGCTCCAGGGGTTTATTGCTGCGACTTGGCAGACTTCAGCGAGGCCGCGGAGTGCCCTTTTGCGCCTATTGTTTGAGGCAAAAGTCTCGAAGACTGTGAATACTGTAGGGTCATTATCTTCCATGGGGTGTTGCTCTGTGGTATTTTTGGTGAGGAGATCCTTGCCGCACTTGGCCACTTGCCGGAGTATCCAACATGCTCTAAGGCTGTGGGTTGGTACAGTATCCGGTGTTGTGTGTATTTTGTGTGCCTATCGAGCCATCCCTCTAGAACGGTTCCGCACCCCGTAATGGGCTTCAATTTTTTTACTATTGGATCAGGCGACCGACGAGGGTGCATCCTTTTTGTCTGGACGAGGGGTTGAGTGGGAACCGACGGCTCCCAACAAGCCGCCTGAGTTTTCCAGGCGCCTTCCATTGGGCAGTACTTCCTTACTATGGTTGCCAAGTCAGCGAAGTGTGATATGTGATGGCGATTGATTGCATTGAGGATTCCCTCGTCTGTGCAATTTTTGCAGAATAATGAGATTGCATCTTCATCGTGGCAGTCTTTGATCCTATCTTTGACAAGGAGGAATTTGGCCCAAAAGTGATGGACCGTTTCTTGAGACTGCTGTCTGATGTGGATAAGATCGCGTGTATCTGGGTGGGTGGGTGGATTTAAGTCTGAACCCTGACCCAATTTGGGATCCGGAGTTTGAGAAACTTCTGAGCTTAACAGTTCAGGCTCCAGGATATCAACCAATTTTTCAGGCCCATAGTCCGACTCTAGGTTCGGAGTATGGGGCACGTCTTCCCGTGGGCGGGTATCCGGCTCTGTGAGCTCGGAAATCCGAACATAGTTCGTCTTCAATACAGAGGAAGAGTCATTGTATTACTCCTCTGATACCGCTATATGATGGGTGATTGGTGGAGATTCAATTTTTCTCTGATCAGGTTTAAGCCCAATCCGATCGTAGTCTGTAGCGACTCCCAAGGCGGCAATGCAATCCAGGAGTTCTTTTAAAGATGACAACTCCGTCGGATCCATCTGTTTGGAGTATTCTGAGTTAACGCGGAGGCGATTTTCAATGACCCGAGAAGTCATCGTCGGCCCGACGGCCGAATGGGCAGTCATAGTGAAGCCGCCCAGCAGGAGGGCTTGGCCTGAGGCCAGGGATCCTCCGGAGGTGATGTTGTCCTTTATAACAAGGCGAGCCATCAATCCTTTCTTCGATGTCACAGCGTAACTCTCAATGAAAGCATCAATGTCAGTGTCAAAACCGGTGGATCTCGGGTAGGGGATCCCGAACTGTGCGTCTAAGGCTAATGGTAATAGGCGGCGGGGGACACAATGTTTACCCAGGTCCGGGCCCTGTCTATGGAGGTAATACCCTACTTCCTACTTGACTGATTTTGATGAATATGAGTATTACAAGAGTTGATCTACCATGAGATCGTAATGGTTAAAGCCCTAGAAGTCTAGCCTATGATTATGATTATGATTGCCTCTACGAACTAAACCCTCTGGTTTATATAGACACCGCAGGGGACAAGGGTTATACAAAGTCGGTTATAGAGAAAAGAATCTACATATCCGAATCACCAAGCTTGCCATCCATGCAAAGGAGAGTCCCATTCGGACACGGGAAGAAGTCTTCTGTCTTGTATCTTCATAGCCCAACAGTCCGGCCCATGTGAATAGTCCGGCTGTCCGTGGACCCCTTAATCAAGGACTCCCTCAAAAGTCATCACAAACGATTTAACGGGGAAAATTGTGTGTGATGTACCTACGAACAGAAACGTTTTCCTTGCAGCGACTGTGTGGGATGTATATACGAATGGAAATGTTTCGTGGGGACTGACCGTGCGGGATGAACTGACGACCGAAAATGATTTCGCCTGTATAATTGTACTTTTTTGAGTACTACTGTACGTATACCCATATTTGCTCGCTCGCCGGGCGCACACGACCTCAATTTGCCGAGCGTGTGTGCCAGGAGGGCATATCCCCGATGGTTTCTCGGTCATGTGGGAAGGACCCCCCCTATCGCCCACACTCACTAGGTGACAGTTCTGAATGCCATCGCGGAAAGTGGTTAAAAACCATTTGTATAGCACCGACGCGTACCGATGTGGTTTAGGAAGTGTCCAATCATCGACATTTTTTGAAAAATTATTTAATATTCCTTTAGCTTGCCCAATAGTTCGTTCCCTGAGAACACAGCCAGCACAAGTATCTAGCTAATCCCTAGAAGCGTCGGATAGTCCATTATAAAAGTTATCAAGTACTTCATTTTTCATAAGAGGATGATCAGGCAAAGCATTAAGTAACTGGAGGAGCCTTCCCCAAGGTTGAGGGAGATTCTCTTCTTCAGATTGCACAAAGTTAAATATTTCCTACATGGCAACTTGTTTCTTATGAACAGGAAAATATTTTTCAAAGAAGTAATATATCATATCCTGGGGGCTACACACACAACCAGGAGCAAGCACTGGTACAACGAGGTGCTATACAAACGGTTTTTAACCCATTTCCGCGACGGCATTTGGAACCATCACCAAGTGAGTGTGGGTGATAGGGGGGTCCTTCCCACACGACCCAGAAACCGTCGAGGATATGCCCTCATGGCACACACGCTCGGCAAAATGACGTCGTGTGCAACCGGTGAGCGATCAAATACAGTTATACGTACAATAGTGCTAAAAATACAATTATACAGGCGAAATCATTTTCGGTCGTAAGTACATCCCACACAGTCAGTCCTTGCTAAACATTTCCGTTCATATATACATCCCACACAGTCTCTCCAAGGAAAACATTTCCATTCATAGGTACATCGCACACAATATTCCCTGTTAAATCATTTGTGATGGCGTTGCCATTGCACATTATATTAACAATTTAATCGTTTGCATTATTGAATGCATCACACACGGTGCATAGAAGAAACTGTGTGGCAAAGGCTGTCCATCACACACAGTTTTTATGTGGTAAACCTTTGCACAAGGTGGCCTAATGCAGACAGTTTTCATGAGGATGTCGTGTGCGATTGTTCATTGATCCAACACGGTTTATTCCTAGAAACTGTGTGCGTTGCCTGAGATCATCACCCATGGTGTTTTCTCAATAACAGTTTGCAATAGAAAAACCAAATTAGCAGGCTAATAGGCCATTGGCAGGCTAATTGCCCTATTATTAATAATCTATTTATTAATATAATTGACATTCATACTAAGCACATAAAATATTTCATTTCCATATTAAGGAAGCAGGATTTCATAATTGAAATACATCATAGTACAACATCATATAGTTTCAGCACTCAGCTACCCCAATACACAACCGCACCAGCACCAAGTTTCACATGCAACATCTAGAACCTTTCAAAATTAGCATCATAGATGGTACATAGACAGATGCATCTCACTTGGAAAACTACTGAAGCGGAAGGCGAATATTGAGCCTTCATTGATGTTGAAGGTCCTTGCAACTTTAGGCCAGTGCATGTGGATGATTGACCGTCCATCCTTCGTCCTCTTCAGGAACACTTCAATATTGAACCATGGGTGTTGTATGAAAACCTTCCTCACCTCCTGACCATAGAGGTGGTTTGAGAGGTAATATCACTGAACTGCTTTGGAATGGCCTGAAAACAAGGGTGTTCATAAATATCTTCTCTATATTGGAAATGGGGCAAAGGAATAAAAAAAGGCCAGGTATAATAATTAGTACCATCTTGTAGTGAACTGATGTTTTCGTCATTGTGCACACAAATATCTTGTTGTTTTTTGTCGCTAATTTCATTATCCTAAGAATCTTTTTGACTTTCTTGACTTGATTGATATTCATGGACAAGTCATTTCCCCATATGCCAAAAGGGTCAAATAGTGGGTCAAAACCTCTTACAGCAGGACCTACATGTGCAAGACCAAATTGTTAAGAACCTAAATATTAGAATGGTTCCTGCAATTGCATAATAATATGCTATTAGACAACGGATCATGCACATGCTAACCTCGATTATAAATCTCGGTGCTTCCCATTGTTTCCCTGCAACACATATAAGCTAGTTAGTCATCAGGTTAAGTGAGGGTTCACATGCTATCAGTAAAATATGTTGACGAAAAATAAGCACAGTGCAGATTCATCAGATTAATTCAAGCTGCATGGAAAACCCATTTATCCAAACCAAGCATGATTAATAACTAGGAAATACATAACTTGTATATGTTTCTCGTGTATTAAGTGCAGCCAAATTTGATTTATTCCTCACATACACAACAATACAAAATTCTGCCCACGACAATTGGACACTGCATTGCAGAATTGAACCAAGCAGTTAAGTAAAAACCATAACAAATGAACCAAACTTAACTTAGCACCACATTGCACAATAAAACATACTCCTTATAGAAGGTCAGATAGTTAACCAAACCAAGCATGCTTAACAACTTGGAAATATAGCAATTCTATTTGTTTATCATGTATTTAGTAAAGCCAAATTCAATTTAAACCTCACGTGCAAGCTCTTAAATAGCGGATAGCGGATTGGTTGCGGATTAAGGTCCGTGTAGCGGAATGCGGATAGCGGGCGATATTGCGGGCGCTATGTCCACATACCAATTTTTTTAAAACACTCATAAATTTGAGATTGTTGTGTATATTTCTAGGCCATTGACAAAAAATATGATACCTAATTTGAGAAATCATCATTTATATAAGAATATAAACTATAATTGAACAATATTTGGTCGTGCAACCATGCAAACAAGACACATTTACCAAAATAGATTACACAACAGAACAACAATGACTTATATAGCAGGTGATATTGCGGATAGCGGACGATATAGCGGTCTAACAAGTGATATTGCGCTCGCATC
This sequence comes from Triticum dicoccoides, assembly GCF_002162155.2. Taxonomy (NCBI): domain Eukaryota; kingdom Viridiplantae; phylum Streptophyta; class Magnoliopsida; order Poales; family Poaceae; genus Triticum; species Triticum dicoccoides. The sequence continues at coordinate 125,335,501 of NC_041389.1, forward strand.
ATGACAACACGCTATTTTCTAACGCAACCTTAAACTAATAGCGGCAGGGTGATGCTACCGCTATTGCGGCCGCAATAGCGAAGGTAGCGGACGCTATTTAAAAGCTTACTCACATGGTATACTATAACAGAATGCACCCACAACAATTGAACATCGCATTGCAGAATTGAACCAAACAATTACTAAACACCACAAAAAATGAAGCAAACGTTAGCTGAGCACCACATTGCACAATATAACATACTCCTAATAGAAGATCAGACAGTTAACCGAACCAAGCATGCTTAACAACTTGGAAATAGAGCAATTGTATTTGTTTCTCATGTATTTAGTACAACCAAATTCGATTTACTTCTCACATGGTATACAATAACAGAATTAATGCACCCACAACTATTGAACATCGCATTGCAGAATTGAACCAAACAATTAACTAAACACCACAACAAATGAACCAAATGTTAACTGAGCACCACATTGCACAATGTCTAACATACTAGAAGATCAGATAGTTAATCAAACCAAGCATGCTTGACAACTTGGAATTATAACAATTGTGTTTGTTTCTCATGTGCTTTGCAAAGATAAATTCGATTTATTTCTCAGATGGAAGACAATACAAAATTGCAGCCTGAAGAATTGAACATCACACTTGCAGAATTGAACCAAACAGTTAACTAAAGATGAAAACTAATTAACCAAACAGTTAATAAGTGAGCACCACACTGCACGACATATGGAACATATACAATAGAGCAACAGACTGCATGGTAAAATTAGCTGGCACAATTCACTAGAATTTGTTAAGGAAAGGCAGGAGCAACACACGCAACAGGTAAAGCAAGCACGCTTAACTAACGTAGATAGAAAATGGTGAGGTGCTCCTCCAAGATCTGGGGGTTGGCACGAATGGCAGTCATCGCGATCTCATCCGCGCATGGGGCCGTGATTCGTTTCTCTGCCGTCAAATGCTCCTGAGCTCCTGGCTATACTGGGTGCACCGTGTCTTTGGGCCATGCATATTTGGTGGAGGGGTTAGTGATTTTGGTGGAAGGTGTCGCGCCGGCGGTCGGGGCATGTGGGATGTGGAAGGACGAGGAGGATGGGGGTCGGGTGTGGATTACCTGTCTAGATAGACGAGGCCGAGCAGCATGAAGGAAGGTCGCCAGCCAGGAGGCGGCTCTGCAAGCAAGGAGTGAAGGTTTCAACTTGGAAAGGTAGGTGGAAATAGGGGAAATGTGGCTTTTGGTAAGGGGGAGGGGGTGGGGAGGTAGATATTTCCGCGGAAGCCAAAAATTTTGAATCAGTTCAGCAAAAAAACTAGCGCGCAAAGTGTCATCAGAGATGGCCCCTTATTCAGAACTATGTACGATATGTGTACATCGCAGACGATTTAGATAGGTTAACCCATGTGCGATGCGTTTGAACGTCAAAAAAATTGGTTCGAATTTCCCTGGTTATAGTGGTCATCCACGTCATTGCATAATTTGGGTACACAAAGGAGACTACAACACACCCACACTTCTTAATCGAGCAAGTTCAGCAATTAAACAAAGCTAGCTAACCTAAAAATTACTCCAACAAAATAAAGACTGACGCTCTTAATTAAACAAAAAAAAGAGTACTACTATGGCTGGTGCTCGTCGATCTACGTCGCCTCCTCCATGTCCATCTCACGCCCGACGGTCTCTTGGGGAAGGGGCTCCACGGCATCCATCGCACCATACCCAACAAGCATCTTGCCATCCGAGTCCGTCATCTCTTTGGAAAAGGCCTCCATGAGCTGGGCATCAGCGGCCGTGATCTGGGCTTGGACGGGCTCCATTGCGGAAAGGTATGTGGTGGAGGAATGGACGACTGCTCGAACGCTCTCAGTGATTGCCAACTCTTCAGCCGGTGGTTGCCGACTGTTGTCGGAGAAGCTTCGTTTGATTTGTGCGGTGACCGCCATGAGCTGGGCGTGGGCGGCCTCAACATGATCGTGGGCGACCTCCATCAGGGCTAAGGCCTCCGCCGCGGAATGGATAGCTGTTGTGCCGCTCTCGCCAGTTGCTATCCCCAAGGCAGATGTTGCTGCCACCACCTGACAAGCAACAACAGCCGTTTGGGCTGCCTTTGCCGCCCGGTCACGGATTGCGGCCGCGCTCATGCACCTTGTTAGGATGCACATGGTGGCTATGGTTGCGCTCTCGCCAAAGTGGGCCGCCGAAGATGCCCTCATGACGCGGGTCCATGTCCCCATCTTTCATCGGTGACAATTGAACAGTGAAATGATATTTGGGGAGCGAGCTAGTGTGCTTGACACGTCGGCCGTGGACTATAGCCGATGCACCTTAGCGAGTAAGCCATAGGCGTATTATACACCGGCAGTGCTCCAAGATATTTTGTACTGCATGTCACACGGTTGGTGATAATAAACAGTGTGGGATCTACTTGATTTTTCATCTTGATTTGAATTACATAATGGGGTCACATCGGCAATGGAGGGTGTTTGAATTGCTAGAACTTTTATCTGCAGCGAACATGCAACTATATGTGTGTCGTAAAAAATGGAATTATTCAGGGTTCGTTTGGACATTTTATACATTAAACTGGTTTTCTAGCCATTTCAGGTGCACAGTTCAAAATTAAACTACATGCACATGCTACGATGCACCAACATGGGTCGTAAAATAATATATGTGTCCATGGTTTTATGCTTATGTCCCATGCAAGAAATGGGGATGAATTTCAAGCACCACGGCACCGTGGCTCTCTGGCAAATGTTGATGTACTTGCTTTTGTAATTCTAGTAAATCCATAACATATGAAATTCATGAAACTTGGCATGCTATCATGGAATGGCATCAACATGTTGGGGTAAAAAATATTGTCCCATTTGGGGCAGGTCTCACAAGAAGCCTCATGGTTCTGTTAGGGAAACGTGTCACCTTTGTGGACAAAATGATATTCGTCGCCTCTTCTTCCTTTCAATTTTTTTTCCTAGTGTCAACATAGAACAACAGGAGTGTCGTGTTAAATTTTGGATTTTTTGGGGATCGTTTGGACATTTTTATACGTTAACTGAGTTTTCTAGGCATTTATGTGCATAATTCAAAATTGAACTACATGCACATGCTCTAGCCTATAAAAACGGGTTGCAAAATCAAATGTTTGTCCTTGGTTGCAAGCTTAGGTCACATGCAAGAAATGAGAATGAATGTCAAACACCTTGACACTGTCTCTCGGGCGCTAACATTGAGATACAAGGTTTTAAAATTCTAGTAAATCGAAAACTCGTCTGAAATTCTTGAAACATGACATGATATCATGGAACGACATCGACATGCTGTGGTAAAAATATTTTCCCATTTGGGGCAGGTTTGGGTATAAGCTTCTCGCAAACCAGAGCTTCTCTCACAGCAAGCCTGATGGTTTTGGTAGGGAATGTGCCACCTTGGGGGGCGAAACGATATCTATTACCTCTTCTTACTTTCAAATTTTTTCTCGTGTCAACATAGAACAACAAGAGTGTTGTGTTAATTTTTGGAATTTTTCGGGGTTTGCTTGGGCATTTTTATACATTAGCTGAGTTTTCTATGCATTCATGTGCATAATTCAAATTTGAGCTACATGCACATGCTCCAGTGCATATAAACGGGTTGAAAAATCAAATGTGTATCCTTGGTTGCAACCTTAGGTCCCATGCAAGAAATGGGAATGAATGTCAAACAGCTTTGCCACCATCGCTCGCCCACTAACATTGAGATACATGGTTTTTAAATTCTAGTAAATCGAAAACGCGTCTGAAATTTATGAAACTTGACATGCTAGCATGGAACAACATCAACATGAACTGGTAAAAATATTGTCCCATTTTGGGCAAGTTGGGGTATATTAGCTTCTCACAAACCAGAGCTTCTCACAACAAGCCTCATGGTTACGGTAGGGAATGTTTCACCTTTCTGGACGAAACGATATCCGTTGCCTCTTCTGGATTTCAATTTTTTTCTAGTGTCAACATAGAAAAACATGAGTGTTGTGTTAATTTTAGGAACTTTTCGGGGTTTGTTTGGACATTTGTATACATTAACTGAGTTTTTTATGTATTTGTGTGCAAAATTAAAATTTGGACTACAAGCAGATGCTCCAGTGCATGTAAATTATATAAAAAATCAAATCTGTGTCCCTGGCTGCATGCTTAGGTCCCATGCAAGAAATGTAAATGAATGTCAAACACCTTGCCACCATCTCTCGGCCGCAAACATTGAGATACATGGTTTTTAAATTCTAGTAAATCTAAAACTCGCCTGAAGTTCATGAAACTTGACATGCTATCACGAAGCGGCATCAACATGCTGTGGTAAAAAAAGTCCCATTTGCGGCAGGTTTGGGTATAAGGTTCTCGCAAACCAAAGCTTCTCACAACAAGCTTGGTGGTTTTCGGAGGGAACGTGCCACCCTTGGGGACTAACCGATATCCGTTGCCTCTTCTTGCTTTCAAAACTTTTTTAGTGTCAACATAGAACGATAGGAGTGTTGTGTCAATTTTTGAGATCTTGTGGGGTTCGCTTGGACATTCTTATAGATTACATTGGTTTTCTAGGCATTTTATGCGCATAATTCAAATTTGAACTACATGCACATGCTCTAGTGCAGAAAAATGGGTGGACATATGAAATGTGTGTCCTTGGGTGCATGATTAGGTCCCATGCACGAAATGGGAATGAATTTCAAACACCAGGGCACTTTTGATTGCCGGCAAAACATTGAGATACTTTGTTTTTAAATTCTAGTAAATCCAAAGCTCGTCTGAAATTCATGAAACTTGGCATGCTATCATGGAATGGCACCCGACATGCTGTGGTATTTTTCGTGTCCATTTTGAGAGAAGGCGGACTCGAATAACAGCCAACAAAGGCATTTTAAAAAATAGCTGCCACTTTAATTTCTCAAACACTTGTATAATCCAAATCATGTATGTTCTGTTAACCATTCACGTGACGCCACGTGTCTTGGTTTTAATGGCTATAGGAGGTGCCGTGCGGACATCTGCTTGACTGAATGGGAGGCGTGCTAGCACAGTCTGGTGCGCAGGCTGACCGAGAGGCATGCAAGCTGTCCTCCAATGCACATGCTCACAAGGAAGCGTGCGAGCTATATGCTGTGCAGGCTCACTGGGAAGTGAGCCCTTTGAATTTCATGGCCGCCCGCTTTGCTCGCATCCTATCCATTAATGGCGCCCGATCCGCTGTTTAATACGGGTGGCCTTACTATTTGCCTCCCATTCCCCTCCCTCCCGTAGACCTCCACCAACGCCATGGCGCAGAAGGATCATCTGCCACTAGTCTCCAAGTTTGGTGAAGTCAACTCCGAGTCGGAGGAGATAGAAAATAAGGAGGAATGGGGCCTCGTGGACATGGCCCTAAACGAGCTGGCCGCGGGGCTTGCTGCCCCCGCTCCCGTCCCAGCTCCGATCCCCGTGCCCGCGCCAGCGACCAACCCCGTAGCATTGATGGGCTGGTCGCTAAGCACTATCGCAGAGCTGGAAGCCACGGGTGTCAGCAAGTTCTCCGCGCACCCGCGTGAGCTCCTGTACATGCCAGCGCCGGCACCTGTGCCCATGCCCATGCGTGCCCCTCCACCCACCGTGGCGCCAGTCCCCGTGCGTTTGGCTGCACCCGCCGCGCCCATGCCCGTGCGCACGCGCCCTCAGCGACATGGGATGCCGCCATCTACCGTTACCACTCAGCACCACCAGTTGTCGTCCTCCCGCGCCCCGCCCGTCGGTCGCGCGATGACATGATGTTTGATTTCCAAGTGAAGAACATTCTATGTTTCCTTGAAGACTTCAACAATGGCGTCCCAGAGGACGACAACGACAACTTCAGCACGGCACACCACCTCCGTCGCCGCCGGAAATAGTTTTTTTGGGTTTAATACTATATCTCGATCATATGAATATAAATTTGTAGTGTAACTGAATGAAAGATATGGTTTGAATGAACTTTAGTTTCTCTCTCTTAATGTACAAACTTATCAAACGATTTTATTTTGAAAAAAATCGTCAATGGTTTTTAATTATAAAACACTCACCGCAAACGTTTTAGTTAGATCACCGTATGCAAACCGACAACTTCCCCAGGAAGCCAAGGGAAAATGTGTCAAGCAGGATTTGTGCAGCTCTTGATCGCGAACATTTTAGATAGAACACCCGTATGCAAAGTGAGAGCTATGGTCTTCCCCCATAAGTCAAGGGAAAATTCACAGCGCAGGATTTGTGCATTTCTTCAATGCAAGCAGTTCAGATTGAATACGGTATGCAAAGCCAGGCTTCGGCACTAAGCCAAGAGAAAATGTGTCGAGCAGGATTTGTACATCCCTTCAACACAAACGGTTGTTTTGGATGACTCATGTGCAACCACGTACATACAATTTGGTAAGATTTGCATCTGTCGTATTGGGTATATTGCCATTTGTCAAACTGGAAAGATTGACATTTGTTGATCTAGTAACATTGGCATTTGTCAACCTTGTAATACTGCGATTTGTCAAAATATGTAGCTAAAATTCACTAGCACTATCTAATCTTTGCAACTAAAATTCAGTAATTAAGCATAGATTTCATTCATAGATTAAGCGGTCGTTCTTTATACAAACAGTTCAACTCGAGAGGTGAACCAACCAAACTTTTCCCCAATTGTTGCCAACCATGTACTCCAATAGCTAGTTGACCTATATATACAAACTAATTTTAAGTACATTGTATAGTTCCAACACATGTATAGTCAGATGAACTGAACAAAAATGCTCCTAAATACTACTACTATGGAGGGGCTTTGTACTACTTCCGGCAGCCTCTCCTCTCCCGAGCATGCTTAGTAAGAGGCAGAGGAGGAGCCTACCGACGAGCTAGACAACTACACTATGGTGTCTGCCACTGCTGCGCCTTCAGCGACGCTCACCTCAAATGCCCTCTGGCACTCCAGATGACCCATCTCGAAGTGGTGCTTCTCCTCGTAGACCTCCTGATTATTCGCCTCTGAGGCGGCGTGTGCCGCGGCCACGGCAGCGGTAAGGCTCTTTGCATGCTCGACGAGGCGCTCCTCCTCCTTCGTCGGAACATGGTGTAGCGCGCAAGGTCATTGATGCACGTGCGGGCCTCCACCTCCGCCTCCCGCCTTCGGGAGGGGGTGGCGGAGTGGGTGATGACCCCAACGGTCGATAGTGGGCTTGCAGCCACGACGACCAATGATGGGGTGGCGGCCATGACCACCACCTCCCACCTTCGGGATGCGGTGGCCGAGCAGGTGATGGCCACGGTCGCCGGCAGTGGGGTGGCGGCCACGACAGCCACCTCCCACCTTTGGGCCACGACGGTGGAGAGGGCAATGGCCTTGGCTTTCGATGGTGGTGTGGAGGCAACAGCGGCCGGCAACAGCTGCCGACGGGCAGTGGCGACAGAGCGTGTGGTGGGTGTTCTGTGCACACCCAATAGGGACGCCACGTGCACTACACAATGCCTATGACCTCACATCTGGAGCTATCCTCTGATGACGGCAGATTGGCTAAGCAACGATGATGGACCGGTGCCATTGGCGATTGTGGGAGAAGCAGACGAGATAAGTTCCAGGGAGGGAGGGGAAAATACAATGCAGGACTCGCCGGCCGTGAGGGTTTTTATAGAGGCCGGTAAGCATTGGGATTTTGGGGGATTTCACGGAGTCGGGCAAGAAGCTTGCGCAGGAACCTGTGAGGTTGCGCGTGAATGGGCTCACCGACAATTCATTGGCGCCACTTCGAGCCATCGTTTGTCCAAGAGAACGCCCCCGCGCACACGCAAGCTTGCAGTGTGAGCCGTCTACGGCAGTGGGGTGGCAAGACGTGCGAGAGGAGGATGAAAGGCCACCTACATGAAAGGCCACCTACACATATGGTTAATAAAAAATGTTTGCAATTTAATTACCTACTATACCCCCGTCCTGGTTTGTAAGTAGGATTTAACTAATAAAATACGAATGTATGTCGCAAAATATTTATAGTTGGATTCGTATTTGAACATAGTTTCCAATTATATAATTTTTTATAACATGCATTAAAATTTTGTTGGTTAAATTTAAGGGAAAAGTATGGCACAGAATATAAAGGGGACTAATGGACCAAGACGGAGGTAGTAGCACACGGCCGCTCTTTATGCAGCAACGTAACTCGCGGCCGGCTTGTAGGCGACCATTTCCTGTGTGTTCAACTGCTCTATGCGTGTGGTTGCTTGCGGTTGAGGCAGCCGCGAGTGCTCTTCTCTCGCATCCCTCCGGGCGCTCTGCCCTCGTCCCTCCACACGCGCTGCCAGTGTTTGGAGCCGGCGCGTGATCACGCACGTTCATGTGCATGCGGTTGCGCCGGGGGCGGGGCGACGATATTGTTACCCGCTGAAATAACTGCCATGCGGACGTGCCGAGAATCCAGGCCGCCCATCCCCCATTTATTCATGTGGCTATTTACCTTCATCCCTCAAGCCACATGACACAATAAGCACATACATGACGACACATACAGAGAAGATATCTAGCGGTTCCAAGGTGCTCCCCATGGCTCCAATGGCTCTCCCAGCGGCCGACGACGACAACAATGGCAGGCAGTTCACCATGCATCACATAGTGGACACCCACGTGAGGGGGAAGGCCCCCCCGATGGTGTACATGAATGATTCGGTCTCGGTGGAGAGCTCCATCCAAACTATGGAGTAGTTGCTTGCCGAGGACAAGTACCAAGTGGTCGGCTTCGACCTCGAGTACACCATCGGTCATGCCGGGCATGATCAGAAGGTTGTCGTTGCCCAGTTGTGCGTGCGGCACGACGTTCTCGTCTACCACTACCACCTGGCCACAAGGCCTTGCGAGCATTTCTTCGGGTTTATCAATAGCTCCGACTACAGTTTCTCTATGGTGGACACTACCAACAATCTAAAAGCGCTCAAGGTTTTGGGCTTGAAATGCCAAAATCTTATCAACATCCAGGACCACTACACTACAAAAAAAATACACTTCCGTGATGATACGTGTTTATCACAGTAGGTCACGTTTTTTATCATGCATGTACATCCATGACAAATTTATGACAGAATCAAGATAGTCATACCTGTGTTGTCGTGCAAATGTTCCATGACATGTACATCCATGTTTATCACGGAAGTGTCCACTTCCATGACGATAAATCGTGAGTCACAGAACTGCTTTCGTCAAGGGTGACCAACACGTGGCATCCACCGTAACGGAACACCGCTAAGCTATCGGGTCGGGTTTTGGATCCGATAACCCGTTAATAGCCCCGACCAATGGGGATTTTCCACATGTAAAATCATCATTGGCTAGAGGAAACACGTGTCGGCTCGCCGTTGGGGCAGATGTCATCCGCTCATTGGACCGAAGGCGCCTATGATACGGCGACATGTGGCACGACCCAACAAAGGCCCATTCCTGTGAAAATGCTGGCCCGTTTGACTTGGTCAAAAGGTGGCGGGTCGGCCCACGGAAAGCCTGTTAACGGCATGTTCGCTTATAGCCCATTTATAGCCTGCTAACCCAGGGCCCGTTACACCCTATCTGAATTAGGCCCAGTAGCGTTATCTGGGCCGTCCAATATGATTCAGCCTGTTTTAACTTCCGGCCCGTGTGTGGCCCATGACTTCTTTCGGCCCATATGAGGACCTTTGTAACTCTTGGCCCATTAACGGCCCGTGGTGAAACTGGCCCGTAATGAAAAGTGTATCACTTTATACCCATTAACGACCCGTTATTCCATTGGGCCGTTTCCAGCCCAAGTTATCTTTCGGCCTTCTCAGGGCCCATTGATTCTTGGGCTCATTTGCACCATTCGGTTACATACGGCCCGTTACTGTCATTTTCTGCTTGTGGGCCAAATTCAGCCCGTCGTTATAGTCGGCCCGTTTGCGGACCGTTAATACGTTGGGCCGTTTTCATGTCAAAAAAACCCATTGGTCTGTTTTCATAGAGTTATCAAATACGACCTATTAATGGCCCGTTATGGTCCAAGAATAGTACGGCCCATGATTGGCGAAATGATGATACGCCCCGTAGAAGGCCCATGGATCCTACGACCCGTATGAGGCCCATGGATAGTACGGCCCATAGAAGGCCCATGGACCCTACGACTCGTAGAAGGCCCATTGATCCCTAAGGCCCGTATAGAAGGCCGATGGATCCTACGGCCCGTATAGAAGGCCAATGGTCCTACGGTCGAACGAAGGCCCATGGATCATACGGCCTGCAGGAGGCCCATGGTTACAACAGTCCGTGTGTTGCCATGATTATTTTGACCTAGTTACCAAAAATAGGCTATTGTGGCCACTATAAAAACACAGAAAAAGAACTGCAGTGACTACAAGCAAACAACTAAACAAGACAATAAGGAAATAAATAAGCAAGCAATTAAGGCTAGCCTATTACCGCTATTACACATATTACATCCACTGGGCATCAAAGTTCGCCACCAGTGCAAATATAGGGAACAAAGCAGAATATTACATACACTTGGCCGTCAAAATTGGCCACCAGTGCAAATAAACGCGGCAGCAAAACAAGAGCATAACTGAAACAACTTCAGAAGAGCTCAAGAAACGCTATCCTGGGTATCCACCATGCTGGCAATAAGCTTAGCAAGCTGATTAGCTTTGTCCTGTTTGGTGCTAAAATCCTCCAACTGTTGCTGTTGCACCAGAAAGTATGCATCTGAATGCTCTAGGGACTTCCGCAGTCCTTCCGCTTCTTGTCGCAACACAGCTGATCGATGTCTTTCAGCTTGTAGTTGAGACTCAAGAAACTGAACTGATTCAGACAGTGAGTTTGAATAGCTTGTGCAAGCAGTAGTGGCCAGTAACTCGAACACTAAACCAAGACAGGACTTTGGGGTTGTCTCGCTGTCTTCAAGATAGTCTTCCTTAGCTGTTTTATCAGCTTTGTTGGAGACCAACAAGGATGTGTCACTATCCTGAACCTTATCTGCATTACTTCCTTTACCATTGCTTAATAAGGCACTCTTCCCCAATATTCTGTCAGTGTTCTAAAAGAAGAAACAAGCAGACACATAACAAGCTTAGCATGTACTAGTATATGAAACTCATTTCAGTGAACCAGTTCATTAGTAAGGTGGACAGGATTAAACTACCAAGTCTTCTATTGCCAAGTACTAGTACATAATAAAAGCATCAAACAAACATATATCTATGTCCTATGGTCACTGCATTGTCTTGCCAAATCAAAATAGAGACACGGTTCAAATCATATCAGTTCAAGACAAAGCAACAGTGAAAGAATACAAAGCGTGGGAAACTAAATGGCACAACAAGATTTCAGATGGGTACCACGGGTCTACATGTACAACAACACTATTGGCTCTGTTGTGATGCTAGTAATGTGCATGATATGAAAGTCAACTATATACACAATTGAAATTGAAACCAAAAGAGCTATTGATAAGAGCAAACCTGTTAAAGAAACATGCGTGAACATACCTGCCGTGCCATTGGAGTTTTGATTGGATCCTTCAATTTAAAAATAAGTTCGTATGAGTAAATACAATGATACAAGAGCAAAGCAATCATAGTTAAAAAAAGGTGCGCTCGTAGTTAAAAAAAGGCACGCATAAGCGAGCGCTTAAGCGCGGCTAGGCTCTAGGCGTTGGCAAAACGCATTGCGCATAACTACACTTAATCTGTGCATAACTGCGCATAAGCATGAGCTTTGGTCAGTAAAGTGCAAGGTGGTGGCAAAACGCGCAAGTAACGCCTAGCTCTTTTTTGAACTATGATCGCAATGGAATCTTAAATTAGAACAGTTGTTCTGCAGGTTTAGGCACTTGTTCTACATGAACTGAGTATAGTAAGACGCAAGAATATAATACTTAAAAATAGAAAATGAGCTCATAGACCTTACCGCATTCTTGGTTTGGGACCAGTACAGAGCAAGGCGTTCCCAGTCATCATCCAGTAAATGTGTCTCAGGAGAACGTAAGGGAATTTGATGAGTTTCTTTACCGGTGAAGTATGTTTTCTTCAGGTAATTCCGATACTGCCACCAAGCATTCTTGAAGATAGCAGAGGTATTAGCACAGGTTACCTCATTCTGAGTTTCCAAATCGGTCCTTCTCTATAGAGAAAAATGGGAAAATTTACTGTATTATAACCATCATGGAGGTAGGATGTATGGGACGAAGCAAAGTAATTGCCATGAATAACATTACTTACACATAACTCCTGGACAAACACCTGCAACTGGCATTTTCCTTCATCTTTAGTATAATATTTCCAAGATGGGAAGATACGCACATACGATTTAACAACATCAAATGCGATAGATGCTAAACTACGACTGGCTAGTTGTGCTTCCTCCACGGGAATAGGCGTACTAACTGGTGGAGCTGGGGTTCGCCGTGATAGTACTAGCCCTTTGGGCACTGGAGCTGCCTTACTAACTGCTCTTGTTTGGGAGCTCTATGGTGGAGATGGTGCTGTGTCAACAGGAACTGGGTTACTATCGGCTGGGGTTGGGGTTAGATTGGGTGAAGCTGGTTCCGTGTCCATCGCAGTAGGGGTACAATCTGCGAGAGTTTGGGTTATGTGTGGTAGGGCTGGTTCTTGTGCATGTATAACCGGGGTGCTATCTCCACCAATAGGTAGCACTGTTTTATTTGAAGACCGTGTTTTTATTCCGCTAGATACTGGCATCACCCGCTCCAATTCAAATAGCTGATAAACAGGAAACATAGTTGAATGTACAAACATTGTATGAGAGATAGATGCAATAGATAGTGTGGAAAAAAAGGGCATGAAATAGTTGACATGTATATTGTTTAACTAAAACGGATAGCATGACATAATTTCACATATATGATGTCTATCTAATCTGGATAACATAGCATAACATAATTCAAAGATATGATGAATAACAAAACAGGATCGCATGACATAATTCACCTACATGTTATCTAAGTAATCAGGATCGCATCATTTAATTCACATATGTGATTTATATGCTAAACAGAGGGTATTCGATATGATGTCTGAACTAAGAACATGGTGTTGAATATTGTGTATATGATGTCTAAACTATGCAATGCAAGACACCATATGCATGATATGAGCAGTATAACCATGCCAAGTTAGAGAATTCACCTCAGTAGGGGAATAGGACTGGTCATCTGTCTCTGAATCCATCTCTGAGGAGCGATCGGGACCCAACAAGAGATCTGCTTCGACAGGTAGCACTGTCTGCTCTGAAGGCCTTGTTTTCACTCCAGATTTTTCCATCTCCCACCCAAATGGCTGATTCACAGGAAGAGTAGTTTAATGTACAAGCATTGTTGACAAATGGAAATGTAATAAAGAAAAGGATGGGCAAGATATCATTCAAATATATGATGCCTGGTTAAACAGGATGGCATTGCACATTTCACATATATTATGGCTGGCTAAAAGACATGAGACTGCATAGTTCCCATATATGATATAGAAACTAAACAGGTGATATTATAGAACATGTCTAAACTAAGCAGATGACATACATGATGTCAAAAGTAGGCACTGCAAGGCAACATATGCATGATATGACTAACATCATCATGCCAAGGTAGAGCAAACACCTTGGGGGTAAATAGGAGTGGTCAGCAGCGTCTGAATCTGCCTCATAACAGATATCTTCCTCTGGATTACAATCTGGAGAGGGGTGGGGAGGGTTTGCCATTGAACCCACCATGGAGCGATGTCTGTATGACATTGTATTGCCGCGCAAAACTCTTCTCTTTTTCTCTACATGTTCAGCATGACTGTGTACAATATCTGACATGCATACGAAAAAATATGGTGAGATTATGTAAGGAGAGCATGCAGAAATTTAGAGTGATGGTAACAACCAGTGGATGGATCCAAAAATAATGATAGCAGGCCGATGATTGCTTTAAATTAATAAAAAGACAGATGATGATTGCTTTACTATTTGTTTCCCAGCCAAGATGAACAACATAGGCATACCCTAGGTGAACCAGATATTAGACAGACATACTATTCATTGCTGCCTCGATATGTGCCCCACAACTAATTTAGAACTCAAGTTTGAACATGAATTTGGACCTGAGTTGGGAGTCCAAGATCTGAACAGGATGATAAAGTAGCAGGTAAGTTTAAGCAATGCATAACATAAGCAGAAACAAAAGAGTGCGACCTCTCTTGTGGACCCGTGTACTCCTCAGGTTCATCTGCTGAGTCGATGATGGTGATGCCGTTGGGGTGCGTGCCGGTGGCAGGGAAGGAGATCTGAGGCAACGAAAGACGGTCAGGAGTCGTGATGTCTGGTTTGGTGGATGCTTCTGTTGATGGAGCAGCTCAGGTGAGGTGGACGACGTCGCGGTAGGAGCAGGACAAACCACACAAAGTTGCCTTCGACACGTACATGTAACTGAAGTAATTCTGTAAGGGCTCATTTGGCTTGCATGATTCTTAAAACGCATGGATAGGAAAAACACCGGAATATGATAGGAAAATGCAGACGGTAAACAGAGCATTTGTAAACACAGGATTTTCGTCAACTTGGGTGTTTGGTTTGCAGGAATTGGAAGAGCAGAGGAATGCAAAGAAACATGGCCAAAGTAAAGAGAAACCATATGAAAGCGTGTACAGTTAGAATGTTATTCTGGCACTAATGCACTTGGTCTTGTTTTCATGCATAGGATTTTGAAAAGTAGGTCCATGTGGATGTTTTGCTTCATTCCTTTCAACAAAATGCATGAATAATTGAATAGTAGAGTGCCATTGGAAAATTCCCTATTGCTATGTTTTTCCGTTGAACCAAAATAGCCCTAATGGATCGACGTGAATGTATAGTAATAAGTGACGCAACAGGTGTACAACCTCTTTGCCGTAGCCGTGTCGACCTCAGCATCATTGGGTTGGTCGCTGAAGCAGTTGAGGCAGAGGTGGCTATCGGAGGTGTGGAGGAAGATCTGAGGAATCTGTAGACGGCGTCCAGGGCACTGCTCTGTTGTGATGTATCGTTCTATCATTGAATCAGCTCCGGTTAGCTGTAAGACGTCAAGGCTGAAGCAGCACAAGACAGACATCGTCAATCTCAAGTGGGATTCTAATAGCATCTCCAATAGATGATGAAAAATGGGTGTAAAATTAACATCACCAAAAACCACCTGACTACAACAGATGAGGTAAAAACTGTTGACTCTGAACTTAACTGTCGAAAGTGAAATTAGCTGTGGAATCTGAATGCTACTATCGAAACTGAACGCAATGGTAGCAGAGAGACACTTGACATGTAGTTTGGGGAGGTCCTGCAGTTCATCTTCAACCTGCACACCCCTAAGCCGCCTGCCACTACCGGCCGTACCGCCGGCCCCAGCGCCGCCTCGCCGCCCCGAAACAACTCGCCACCGCCGCCCCGGCCAGCCCTCTAGGCCCCCGCCCCCCACCCTGAACCCTAAGATAGATAGTGGGGTACGTCTCCGGCGAGCCCCCTTCCCCGCTGCGGGTGGTTCTTCCTTAACTCCGGCAAGCCCCCCCCCCAACCCCTGAAAATCAACTGACCCAAAATTCGATTCAGTCGACTGAAGTGTGGCTTAATCGGAGCAGAGCAGTAGCAAGAGCGAGGGGGAGAGCAGCAGCAGCAGCTGGGCGAGCAAGCGATCGAGCGAGAGCCGGAGCAGCAGCAGCAGCGCGAGCAAGTGAGCGAGAGCCGGAGCAGCAGCAACAGCGCGAGCGAGCGAGCGAGAGCTGGAGCAGCAGCAGCAGATCCGACTGGTATGGACACCGCCGCCGAAGGGGCCTCGCACTGGGGGAGAGCCGTCGTGGAGATATCGCCCGCGGCGCCGGCTTGAAGGTAGCCGCTCCATGGCGGTGCGGGATGGAGCACTGTCGGTGCCGGGAGGTCGAGTTAAGAAGAAGGTGCGATGCGATGAGTGTACAACCTCTTTGGTGGCGCCGAGTAGGCCTCGGCTTCGTCCGAGGAGTCAGTGAGGATGCCGCAGTTCCGGTGGAGCAGTTTAAGGCGGCTCTGTTGGGATGGAGCAGCCGCGATAGACGAGGCGATCGTCGGAGCAGCTCCTTGGAGGTGGAGGACGGGGTGGTTGAACCGAAGGGATGGCGAGATGGACGACGGATCCTCATCCGGGGAGGTGGACGAGGGACGTCAAGCTGTTGCGGTGGACGACGTCGTCGGGGAAGAGGCTCCGGCTGGGCAGCGGTGACGTGGCGGACGGAGGAGGGTGGGGTTTTGCGGCTGGATCAGAGAGGTTATGACGGCCTGGGATTTCGAATGGCGAAAAGGGGGCGATGGTAGGGGGTGAAGCATGACTTAGGGACGCGCTTGTCCAAAATGTAGGGTGTATTACAAAAGTACCCCCACCTATTTGAACTAGCGGCCCTTTCGGCTCAGGGTTAGAAGGGGGATTTCGCATGTCAGGATTTGGCAGCTGGACGGAGTTTTCGCGCGCGTTGTATTTTCGGGATAGCAAGGCGCGGGTTGTGAAGGCACTAGTTTTGGGAGCACGATATCAGAATTTTTGGGATATAACAAGACGCGGGTTAAATTTTAGGGACAAGCCTAACGTGTAGTAATATTGTACTTGTACGTACCAAATCAATTCGCACTTCCCTCAACCAAAAAGAAAACAAAAAAAATAAAACTATTCACACCACACAAAGAGAGAGTCTTGCCCCGTTTTACTATACAAATGCTATTCAAAGCTACTCCCTCCTTCCATCTATATAGGGCCTAATGCGTTTTGCAATGCTAACTTTGACCAAATATTAGAGCAATGATATATGACATGCAACTTACACAGAGCACACCGTTAACTTCGTCTGTGAAAGGTTCTTTCAATGATATAATTTTCACATTGTGCATGTCATGTACTATTAATCTTGTCAATAGGCAAAGGCGGTCTTAAAAATCTCATTACGCCCTATATAGATGGAAGGAGGGAGTATGAATCCATGTTATGTCCGATTAATTTTTTTCGCTTTGCTGTATAATGCATGTAACCTACTCATACCAACATATTAGTGCATTCCAAATGTCTATACTACCGCTGCAATTCGAACTAAATTTGAATTCGTTTCTCTATTTCAATAAGAATCTACAATCATGATTGTTGCCAACTTCAACCATCATTCGTGTATTACCTTAATAACACACCACATGATTACTATAGAGATAGATATGAATTGTGTACTACATGAACTCGAATTCTATTTTTTGAATACACTTGATGTTGATTCCAAATAATAGTACATTTGATGTACCAACTATATATTCATAATCTAAACCATGTTCCATACGTACACCGTGTTTATCACACAAAGTATAGTGCCCCGCCCCCTACATTATGACAAGTATTTAGACCTGAGTTGCAAAAGCCACACATTAGCCCAAATTATAATCAATGTTGTACATTATGATATCTTCTTCAAGTATTTGTATCCACCTTTTTATAATGAATTATGATCTGTGTTCGTCTTTTACACCTTCACGATCCTCTTCTATTTGTAGCTAGCTAGCGCTAACTTTCTATCGTGCATGCACACGCCCGCCTCCCTCACACACCCTTAGCGTCCCCTCCATCGCACACGTTCATTATTTCTCTTTAGGTCGTCCACCAGCGGTGTGTGTAGGCCCGTGGCTCCTTCTTTCTGGCACACACCGGTCGATACACCTCTCTAGCCAAGTGTGCCTACAACAAACACATATATACTTCCCCTCTTATCTTCTCACTGTCCATGCCCCCATATGTCCAATACGATTCCACGCAAGTGCACACTCCCGCCCCTCTTTTCATTAGTCACATGCTCGCACACTCCTCCCCCCTCGACATGGTAGGCCTCTCGCACCACCTCCTAGCAACACTCTCTCCCCCTGTCTGCCTCTCCGGACCTTATTTGCTTCTAACACATGCAGGCATGTATATGAACTGATCTCCCTACATATAGCCAGGTCGACTATAATTCGTTTTCACCAAGCACCGATACACTTACCTCTCTAGTTATGTCTCTCCTTTTCTCAAACACACGACGGTTGATCTTCCTATGTAGTTACGCATGCTTACCACAACCATATGTTCTCCCCTCATCATCCTTGAATACCTCCCGACCCGTCTCTCACAGGCACGTGCATAGACAGACAGACATCCCCCGCCCTCTCTTATTGATATTGCACTCATACCCTCCGTTTGTCTAGCAGGCCTCTCCCGCCATTTGTGAGACGCCACTGCACCACCAACCCTCCGACGCACTACCTTTGTCTTTTTCCCAACCTTATTCCTCTACTACACATATCAATGGATGTCGATCGATCTCCCTCAATACATAGCTAGGTCTCTCTCCTTCCCCAGACATATACTAGTCGACCGGTCTCTACCCCCCCCCCCACACACACACCGATAGTCAAACGTTGTAGGTAGGTATCCATGCCACGGAGAAGAACTGCACCTCTGCCCTCTCAAATTCCAGTAGGCCAACCACCATGTATCTTTGACATGGGAAAACACAAATTCGATGGCACTCTTTATCGATCGCGCGGCCACACACTTCATCCCTGTTTTCAATTCTATCGATATCTCACATCCATGACTCCGTTTCACACACATTGCATATGTTACGTTTTTCTGATTGAGATATCATCAACACATTGCCTCTGTTTCGCACAAACCATCTCTCTCACACCCACCCACGTACATACCTGCACCTAAAGAAGAAGTGCATGCAGGACGCATGTACTCACGTCTCGTTCCTGGCCATACCCGCGCGGGTACACGGTGGAGTTCGTTTCTGTATGAAAAGGCAGCCCACGTGATAATTTGACGCGTGTAGCGGTTGTTTACTCGGAGGAGGGTCGGGTACCACGCCTAGAATATAAAACGATTGGCGTGGGGAAAATGAAAAAATGGGTTTGTCTCTCGTGAGTCTCGTCACACAATCTCACACAAGGCCGCCGTGGCCTCTCTCTCTCAGCGTTGGTCAGTGATCCGGCCGCATCCCGTCCACCGGCGGAAAGGGAGGATGTGCATCGTCTCTCCGTTCGACGGCGTTGAGGTAGCTCGTCCCGATGTGTGGTACCCGCCGTTCTCTCTGACTAAGCTCCGGCGCGGTAGGGCCTTCGCCACTTGCTCGCCGCCGTAGTATGGGCAGATCCCGGCCGCCGGCGCCCTCCTAGTAACATCCTAATGACCCTCAGGTACAGCTTCCTCCGGCCTTGCTCCACTGCCCATGTCGGTGTACTAGAGTAGGGGTACCCTAGTATCCCGAACTTGTGCACGGGCAGCCGCAGCACCCCGCGGCAGGGCTTGCCGGGTGACCGCCAAGGTCCTCCGTGGTTCCTTTGGAGCCATTCAAGAACAAAGTATTCAAGCCAAGGAGACAAGGCCCCGGCAAGAGGAGCTTGTCGGGAAGGCCAACCAAGGCATCTCAAGGAACTTGCTGCGATGCGCCACGCGTCCCGGCAAGGCCCGGTGAGCGACAAGCTTCCGGACGCGACAAGACAACGACCGCGGCAAGGTGCTTGCCGTGGCAAACTACCACTTTGTACCCGCGCTCCAGCACATCCACCAACGTGTCGCCCTGGGACCTTTCCAGACACGCGTGGCAAGAAGCCGTGCAGCCAGCGGTGCGCGGTGGCAAGCGACGCTGACAAGATAGCCATCGTGGCAAGCGGTGGCGTCCCTGACGGTCCCTTTCTGCACTGTTTGGGCGACGCAGACGGGCATTTAATGCCTTTGTCCCCTGCCGTCAGGGTTAGATATGATACACTGTACAGATAGCTGTACCAACCACAATTCCTTTTCCATTTTTACCCTTTTCTACGTTGCCACCTGTCGGTGACCCCCTGAGCATATAAAAGGAGGCCCATGCGCAACGTAGGAGGGGGTTCGAAGGCAGAAAAACACGGACGCTCGGTCTGGTTAGCAGCTGGTGTGTACTGTAGCACTCAGCACTCCCGAGCAAGAACTCAATACACTCAGACATGCAGCAGTAGGAGTGTTATCTCTCCGGAGAGCTCCGAAGCTGGGTAAACTGCTCGTGTGCTTCGCCTCGATCTGCTCTTCGTGCGATCTCCGCCCCCCGCCGAACCGAAAGGGGCTCGGTCCGCCGGTCCCATAGGTGTTCGTGGATCAGCTTCCTCGACATCTTTGGCGCGCCAGGTAGGGGGCGTCGAGGTTGTGTGAATCTGATCCGGCGTCCACACGAGCTAGATCTTCATCTTCTTCATTGAAATGCCACCAAAGAAGAAGGCTTCGGCGGCAGCTGCTCCGTCCACGTCGATCCCACCATCACTGGAGCAAACGGGTGGTGGGGTAGACACCGGCGGAAGAACGGGCATCGACGAGGGAGCCCACGGTGCTGCCAGGTCCAAGGACAAGGCTGCGCAGACCTCGGCATCCGTAGATGCACCGCGCCCATCTCAGGAGGCGCAAGACCGACAGCGTCATGGTATTCGCAGTGCCATACGTTTGTTGGACCAAGATCGAGCTGGTGGATCTCGGGGTGCTCAAGACCAGCATGCACGCCAACATGCTGGCACGAGCGAGACACGGTCGCCTGGACGGGATACTGCTCCTTCTAACATAGTTAGAAGTCCGAGCATATCCCGCTCCTCGCGCCGTTCGCCACTGCCGCCCACCACTCCAGCAGAAGCTTTGGCGCGAGCTCAACTGCTCCTGGATTACCCTCCAACAACAGACAAGATCGACGAATGAAGGGCCACCATTCAGAGTCTCATCGGCTTCACCAACGGCGACACTCCACGGCAGCCAAGTACATCGCTGCCGCGGCAAGATTGCCAGGCACGAGCCGATGGCGACGAAACTGGTGGGGGTGCAACCACCATGCACTCTCCACCCCGAAGGCCAAGATCGCCGACTCGCCGGATCCACCTCGACAGCGACTCTACCGCATCATCGGATCCACGAGCTCGTCGCGATCAACGCCAAGTTCTTCACGAACGACAGCAAGAAGACGCTCATACTCGCATCGAGCGTCGAAGAGAAGCGCGGCGTCATTCCGACCAGCGCGCTGGGCCCTCTGTCGACATGCATGCGCCAGGGGAACCAGGTGACTTGCCGTACGCGGTAGGTTGCCCTGCGTTCACTCATGAGCTGCGGCAAATCCAGTGGCCCAGCAAGAAGAATTTCAAGCCAGACGTACCAGAGAAGTATGGCGGCAAGTCGCATCCATCAGAGTTCCTCAGCATCTACACCATCACGGTGCAAGCTGCCGGGGGGCGGGATGACAAGATCCTTGCCAACTACTTCCCGCTGGTACTCAAGCCCAATGTCAGATCCTGGCTCATGCACTTGCCGGACAACTCCATATCCTCTTGGGCAGACCTATGCCATCAGTTTGTCGGCGCCTTTACAGGCGGCCACAAACCTCATGGCCAAGAGAGTGACCTTCATCTGCTCGCCCAGAAGGAAGGAGAGCCCCTGCGCAAGTACATTCAGAGATTCAGCCACGTATAGCACAACATCCCAGATGTCCACCCTGCCGTGGTAATCAGCGCGTTCCATCAGAACGTGCGAAACCGCAGGATGCGGGAGGAGATGGCGATGTGCAAGATCAGAGACGTCAGTGAGCTATATGCCCTAGGCGACAAGTGTGCACGCGCGGAGGAAGGGAGGAAACTCCCCAGAGAGAATACAGAAGCAGGAGGATCTGATAGTGAGGATGCTGCCCCGGCAAAGAAAAACCGGCGGCGGAACAACAGGAAGAAGAAAGGCAAAGATGTGCTAGTCGTTGAGCAGTTCGGCAACGGAGGTGGCGCAAAGAAAGCCAAAGCTGGTAGCTCCGGCAAGGAGATTGCCGCAGGCACCAACTACCAGGCTGTGGCGGTCGCCGACAAGCAGGACGGCACCAACAAGCAGTACTGCAAGATCCACCGCACCAAGGGCCATGACCTCCAGAGCTGCAAGAAGGTCGAGCAGCTTGTTGAGCAGTAAAAGGCTGAATACGAGCGACGTGACAAGGAGAAAGCCCAGGAAGGTGCTGGAGGAGCCGGCAAGAAACGCCCCGGCCGAGGAGGACGCCACGGCAAGGCCAAGCAGCGGCAAGGAGACAGACCTCCCCGCGGCCGCAACAAGGATGAAGATGACGACGACGATGAAGATATGGATGATGACGAGACCGATGAGCAGGAGTTCCAGAAAGCCACAGAGGTCATGTGCGTTGACGGCGGTGCTTCTCTGCATACTTCACACCGCCAGCTCAAGCAGTGGGTGCGGGAAATCAATGCGACAGAACCACCCGTCGAGTCACGCAAGCCTCTGAAATGGTCCAGCACGCCTATCATCTTTGATATTGAGGACCACCCTGATCGCATAACTGCAGTCAGGTGCTTGCCGATGTTGGTTTCACCAACTATCCGCAACCTCAAGGTCACTAAGATGCTATTTGACGGCGGGGCCGGCTTGAACTTGATCTCCTCCGCGGTACTCCAGAAACTCCAGATCCCTGATGGCGAGCTCGAAGAGACCGGCACATTACAAGCAATCAATCCGGGAAGGAGCAAACCGAAGGGAAAGATCACGTTACCGGTGACATTTGGCAGCGAGTTGAACTTCAGGACTGAGAGGGTCACTTTTGACGTTGCTGACTTTCCATTGCCTTACAATGGGATACTCAGCCGTCCAGCACTCGCCAAATTCATGGCAGCCTCTCACTATGCATACAACATGCTGAAGATGCCAGGCCCGATAAGTGTCATCTCTTTCCCTGGTGACAAGAAGGATGCTCTTACCTGCGCCGACAAGATCTACCGGGAAGCAGCAGCCGCAACAAATCGCAAATCACTTGCCGATGAAGCTCCCGAGAGGAAGAAAAATACCAAGTCCGGCAAGAGTTCTGATGCCCACTCCGGCAAGCGCACCTCTTCGAAGTGCTGCGCTACCGTCGAGGACGCACCATCGAGCTCCATCGGCAAGTGTAAGAAGGCAATGGCAGCTCCACCAGAGACCAAGAAGGTGTCCGCCAAGGAGGACGGCGCTGGTGGTACCTTCACCATCAGTGCCACTCTCGACCCTAAATAGGAAAGCGCGCTCGTTGCTTTCCTGCGGGCGAACGTCGACGTGTTTGCGTGGCAACCGTCTGACATCCCCGGTGTTCCCAGGAAAGTAATCGAGCACCACCTTGCCGTCTGTCCTCATGCGCGGCCTGTCAAGCAGAAAGTCAGGAAACAGGCAGTGGAGCGCCAAGAATTCATCGCAGAAGAAATCAAGAAATTGGAATTAGCAGGCCTTGTCAGAGGAGTGCTCCATCCTACGTGGTTGGCCAATCCTGTAGTCGTGCGCAAGGCTAACGGGAAATGGAGGCTTTGTATCGACTTTACTGATGTCAATAAAGCTTGTCCCAAAGACCCATTTCCCTTGCCACGCATCGACCAGATAGTTGACTCCACGGCCGGATGTGACTTACTTTCATTTCTTGATGCGTACTCAGGATACCATCAAATCTTCATGGCAGAAGAGGATGAGGAGAAGACCGCATTCATCACTCCATGTGGCACATACTGTTTCATACGGATGCCTTTCGGTTTAAAGAATGCTGGTTCAACATTTGCAAGGGTAGTCCATGGCGCTTTTGAGCCACAAATACACAGAAATGTGGAAGCCTACATGGATGACATAGTGGTCAAGAGCAAGGACAAGGTGACCCTGATTCAACATTAGACGAAACCTTTGCAAATCTGCGCAAGATCAACCTCAAGCTTAACCCCGAGAAGTGTGTGTTCGGAGTCCCCTCCGGCAGGCTTCTCGGGTTCTTCGTGTCTCAACGGGGAATTGAAGCCAATCCCAACAAGATCAAGGCCATTGAGCAGATTGAAGCACCAAAGCACGTCAAGGATGTACGAAGAGTTACCGGTTGCGTGGCTGCTCTCAGCAGGTTTATCTCTAGATCTGCTGAGCGCGCCCTGCCTTTTTCAAAGTATTGAAACAGGCAGGTCCAATGAAATGGACTCCGGAGGCGGAGGCTGCGCTCCAGGACTTGAAGAGATACCTATCCTCCACTCCAACACTTGTCGCACCTAAGCCACAAGAGAAGTTGCTGTTATATATAGCGGCAACCAATCAAGTGGTTATTGCTGCGTTAGTAGCGGAGAGGGAGGCGGATGATGAGCCAGCAACCATGGCAGATGCATCCAGCGACAAGCAGGGGACTTCACCGGCAAGCTCTGGTCCCGACAAAGATGGATCTGCGCAGGCGCGTGAGAAGATGCAGAAAAGAATGGTGCATCGCCCAGTTTACTTTGTCAGTTCCCTTCTGCAAGGGGCTAGGTCAAGGTACTCTGGTGTGCAGAAATTGCTTTTCGGCCTTCTCATGGCCTCGAGAAAGCTGCGCCATTACTTCCAAGCACATGAGATCACAGTCGTCACTCGTTTTCCGCTGAAGAGGATACTGCAAAATCCAGAAGCAACAAGCAGGATTGTCGAGTGGGCACTGGAACTGTCAAGCTTTGGCCTCATGTTTGAGAGCACTTCAACTATCCAAAGCAGAGCATTGGCGGAGTTCATAGCAGAATGGACGCCAACACAAGATGAAGAAATTCCAGAAACAAGCATCCCCGTCAAGGAAGCAAGCAAAGAGTGGCTGATGTACTTTGATGGTGCCTTCTCGCTGCAAGGCGCCGGTGCGGGCGTGCTACTTGTTGCACCCACCGGAGAGCACCTCAAGTACGTAGTACAGATGCACTTTCCCAAGGATCAAGCAACGAACAATACTGCAGAGTATGAAGGATTGCTTGCCGGTCTCAGGATCGCAGCAGAACTTGGGATCAAGAAGCTCATTGTCAGGGGTGACTCACAGCTTGTCGTCCGCCAAGTAAACAAGAATTATCAGAGTCCGTTGATGGAAGCTTACGTTAATGAAGTGAGAAAGCTAGAAGAGCACTTTGACGGCCTACAGATGGAACATGTTCCAAGAGCTCAGAACGACATTACCGATGGCCTGTCAAAGTGCGCCGCACTTAAGTTACCTATGGAACCAGGGATCTTTGTGCTCAAACTGACTCAACCGTCTGTAACGCCATCAACTGGACAAGGCAAGAAGAGGAAGTTGATTTCTGGTGACTATTTTCCGGCAGAGCTCCCCGAAGCCGCCGCCAAGAAGGTCCCGAAGATCAACACCAAGGGTGCTGAGGAGCAGTCTGCTCCGGCAAGCCTTAGGGTTTGTTCCGTTGAAGCAGACGCTCCCGACAAGTTTTGCTCCGGCAAGCTTGCCGGGGAACATCAAGCTCCGGCTGAGCCGCAGGTTCTCGCCGTAGAAGCGGATGTTCCCGCAGCAGCAGATGTGCCTTTAGTCCTTGTTGTCGAGCCGCAAGCTCCAACATGGGCACAGCAGATTGTCCGTTTCCTTCAGACAGGAGAACTTCCCGAAGAGCAAGAAGAAGCGGAAAGAGTAGCCCGGCAGTCAAGTATGTACCAGTTTGTCGATAACACACTGTACAGAAGAAGACTCAACGGTGTGAAATTGAAGTGTATTCACTGGGAAGACGGACAAAAGCTGTTGGCAGAGATACATGGAGGCATATGTGGTCACCACATTGGCGCAAGAGCACTTGCCGGCAAAGCGTTCCAGCAAGGTTTCTTTTGGCCGACAGCTCTCCAGGATGCAACTGCACAAGTAACCAAGTGTGAAGCGTGCCAGTTCCATTCCAAGCAGATACACCAGCCAGCTCAAGCTCTCCAGACGATCCCTTTATCCTGGCCATTTTCGGTCTGGGGACTCAACATCCTCGGCCCTTTTCCCCGAGCTGTCGGGGGCTTTGAGTACTTGTACGTGGCAATCGACAAGTTCACAAAGTGGCCGGAAGTGGAAGCAGTGAGGAAGGTGACAGCACAGTCAGCAGTCAAGTTCTTCAGGTCGATTGTTTGCCGCTTCGGGATCCCTAACAGGATCATCAACGACAACGGCACACAATTCACGAGCCGCACCTTCATGCAGTACGTCAAAGATCTGGGCGCCAAGGTCTGCTTCGCTTCTGTTGCTTATCCGAGAAGCAACGGTCAAGCAGAGAGGGCAAATGCTGAAGTGCTGCGCGGGCTCAAGACCAGGACTTTCGACAGGCTGCGCAAGTGCGGAAAGAACTCGGTTGAGGAGCTGCCGGTGGTTCTTTGGTCGATCAGGACGACGCCAAATCAAGCCACTGGCCAGACACCTTTCGCTCTAGTCTATGGAGCAGAGGCAGTTCTCCCCACGGAACTCGTATACGGGTCACCTCGAGTGCTCGCTTATGATGAGCTTGAGCAAGAGCAGCTGCGACAAGATGACACGCTGCTCCTTGAGGAGGACCGTCTTTAGGCTGCTGTACAAGCTGCTCGATACCAGCAAGCTTTGCGCCGCTACGATAGCCGCAAAGTTAATGCCAGAAGTTTCGAGGAAGGTGACCTTGTTCTTTGGCGCGTTCAGTCCGCCAAGAATTCCAACAAGTTGACGCCGAAGTGGGAAGGCCCTTACCGGGTGAAACGAGTCACTAGGCCTGGCGCTGTCCGCCTTGAGACCGAAGATGGAATTCCGGTGAGCAACTCCTGGAACATTGAGCATCTTCGTAAGTTTTACCCGTAGGGCGCGGTTGCCGGAACCTGTTCCGGCAACCACATTTTGTACAATTCTTGCCGATGTTGCATGTGATCCTTTGTACAAAGCCGGGCGCAGACCCCATGCATAAGTAAAGCTCATGTGCTCCGCACATCTTGTCAATTTCATGCTTTATACTATTTCTTTTGCATGCGTTATCTGACACTTTGTGCAGAGCCTACCCCCGGTAAGCAATAACGAGCCGTAAGGCTCCATATCTTTATTTTCTCTTCTTTCTTTTTCTCAAAAAGGAAAGGAAGGTTCCCTCGCCCACAAGTTTGCCGGGGGGAAAGGAGAAGATAATGGTGTGGACCAGGCGTCGTTCAAGGAAGTTTCGCCTTACCGGGAAGCAAACGACAGAAAAGCTAAGTTGCCAAAGTTTGAGCAATCAGTTTTAATTTATAAGTTATTTTCCTCGAACGACCGTGCTTTGTATGGAAAACCTGTGCGCGGAGGAACCAGCTCGTAGCTAGTTGCACCCTTACTTTGTTTCGAGTCCGCTCAACAACTTAAGTGAGCTGCGACTAGTTGCGACAAGGTTTCTTGTTGGAAGCGGCACCGCCAGTAGGCTGCTGACGTCCCGCACTCAGCGCTCGCGGCCCAGGTGCCTGCGCCGACAAGTTCCCTAAAAGCGTAGGGCAAAAACATACAAAGGAAGGAATCAAGTAAAGGAAATAACACAGCAATCTCTACCCAAAATAGAGTTATATTACAAGATAGCATGTCGCAGCTCTAACAAATTGTTCTCATGACATGACCAGCAGCGACAAAGAAAAAGAGAAAACGGGCGGCCTAATCTATGCGATCGCCCTCAACCCTCTTGATCCCGTTCACCTTGTCCACAATGGGTGCGACAAGGGTCTTGAGCGCTTCCAGATCAGCATCCGGCAGCAAGGTCCTGAGGACGTTGGTGAGGTTGAGGCCTGGGTTGCAGAAGGCCACCTTCACTAGCACCTTTTGAAGAGCTCCCGCGCAGATCTTGCGCGACTCGTCGGCCAGCTGCTTTGGGATCTTCTCCCGGAGTCGCTGGAGGGCCGTCGCCACGCCTTTGAAGAACAAGCTGAGCTTGGCGCTGGGTTGGAGGTGCTCATCGGAGGAATACCCGAGATCCTCCATCCCCAGCTGCGCCAGCTCCCCATCGATGGCTGCAGCAACATCCACGAGACCATCGGTCCAGTGCTCCACATTCTCCCTAAAAGTGTTCTGGGCGGCGGCAACACTCGCCAGCAGCGCCTCGTCGGCCTTGATCTTCTCCGTCAAGGCCACCTCCCGCTCCCTGGCGCCGTCCAGCGTCTGAGTCAAAGTAACCAGCTTCAACTCAAGATCTGCGTTGGAGTCCTTGGCGGCGCTAAGCTCTTTGCTCCTCTCAGCGAGATGACCCTGCAGCTCGCCATGAGCGGCGGCGTCCTTCTCGCGCTCACGCTTGAGCGCGGCAAGCTCCTCGCCGCTCGCCTTGAGATCGGCCTCCAGCTGCGCCATCTTCGTCTCCAGCTCCTTCTTGGCGGCATCGGCAGCTACGGTGGCATCCTCTGCTTCCTTGAGAGCCCCGCCAAATGTTTGCTCGCGCGTGGCAAGCTCCTCCTCGTGGCTGTCAAGGTTGACCTTGCGCTGCGCCAACTCGCCTTCTTGCGCAGATAGCTTCTCGGCAACAAGCATTTGTTGCTCTTCAACTTCAGCCTTCTCGAGGAGGAAGGCTTTCCGCTCCTCGGCGACTTGCTCCCGCTCCTCTGCCAGGGACCGGGGAGCTTCCTGCCTGAGACCCCGGAGCTCCTCCGCGCGCTTCTCGATGTCCACTCCCGCCTTTGCGACAAGCGCTTCTCGGGATACCAGCTTGGCCTGTCGGGCGCGGTAGAGCGACAGCAGCCTCCGCAGCAGCAGCTCCTCCTCAGGCTCGTCGCTGCTGCTGCTTGGCGCGTCGACCAGCGTCAGCCCAGCGGAGGCGAGCACCTCTCCATCCAAGATCTCTCCTTCGACCGGCGCCCTGGAGCTTGACGCCCAAGGGAGCTTGATGAAGATGCCGTCGTCGGCCTTCAAGTAGGCGCCGGGCTTGGGCTCTTCGGAGCCTGGCGCTGCAGCAGCGGAGGAGGGATCGGCGGTTGGCGTAGCGCCTGACGCTCCTGCGGCCTGGGGGCCGTTACTACGATCGCCGGATCCCTTGCCAGCTTCTGCGGCGGTAGCTTTGGTTGCCTCTTCGCCGGCGGGATCATCAGCGCCAGCTTCTCCTTCGGTGGCAACGACGTCGTCGGTATTGCTACGCGCGTTCTCCGCCAGCGACCTCGGTTTCCATCGGCTCCATGGCAGATGGATCTGACGAATGGAAAAAGGAGAAAAGTCAAGCAAATATCCAAAAAGAAAATCAGAAGAAGAAGAACCCAAGGGAAGTTTTCAAGCAAGAGGATTACCTGTACTAGGATCTACAGTCGTGGTCTCAACCACCGGAGGGTCGCTGGTGCTGTCCCTTGCCGGAGAACTGTCCCTTGCCGGAGAATTCTCCCTTGCCGGAGAACGCTCCCTTGTTGGGGAATCCTCCCTTGGCGGTGTAGTCGAAGCAGATGGCGTTTCGGGAGCGGCTTCCAGGCACTCCTGGTGGGGCTGCTCTGCTCCTACACAAACCAACAGTCAGATATCGGCAAAGAAAGAGCACCCATGCACGCCTGACAGCAGGAAGTAAACCATATACTTACGCTGGGGGCTGCGCTGGGGGCTGCTTTGAGGAATAGTTGCCGGGTCCGGCAAGGTGGTCTCGGACACGCCCCCTGCTGTCGCGGTGGGTTCGTCCTCGATGACAATCATCGGGACCTTGGCTCTCTTCGCCGCTCTCTGGGCCAGAGTCCTGAAAAGGAATGGGTTCGGAGTAAAGCAAATCAGATACAAGACAAAGCAACAAAATTGAAGAACTACCAGTACAGCGAAGAATCTTACTCTTCTTCTTCCTCGTCGGAGCTGAGCGCAGAGAGATCGAAGTCCGGCTCTCCTCCGGTGCGACAAGGCGGAGGAGTAGGTTCCCTTGTCCGCTTGGCAGGAGCAGTAGCGGTGGACCGGGAAGACCCCGCTCCAGTTGCCGCGGCGGCGTGAGGTGCTCCCACGGAAACAGTGCTTGCCGCGGTAGAGCGTGTCGCGCGGCACGGCGGCTGTTGACTCGTCTGCCGCCCCGCTACGTCCCCAGCCTTGCGGAGACGCCTTCTTGGTGGAGCTGGAGGCTCCGCTTGCGGCGAGCTCGCTGAAGGTGGGGAGGAAGAGGAGCCGATCTTCAACGAGTCGCTCGCGCCCTCGGCGGGCTCGCTCGACTCAGCTTTAGGCCCGACAAGCTCTTCCTCGCCGGCAAGCTCCTCTCGCTCGACAAGGCTTGCCGCCTCTGCTGCCTCTGCCTCGTCCACGGTGAATCCGAACTCGCCTGCAGCAGCGGCTGCTGCCGCCTCTTCCAGCCTGGTGGCGATGCGCTGCATCTCATCATCGGTGGAGTCGCGGGTGAGGCTCTTCTGTTCATCAGGGCGGACCGGCACTTCTACCAGGCCGTCAAAGAACTCCTGCACAACGTCGTCTGCAGGCTCTTGCCAAGTTGGGACAATTCCATGCGAATCGCACAGCGGCATCAGTGCACGGATGCGGTCGAGCGAGGAGTTGTTGCACAGCGGAACGACACCCCTCGGCAACATGAACGCTTCGGGATGTTGAGGATCGCGCTTGAACAGTTCCAGGCTCATCGCGTCCAATTCCAGCACAGTGAAGTTGAAGTTGAGGCCCGGGCGCAGCCTCATGATATCTGTCGCATTCTGGAACTCCCAGGCGGGTCTCCTCCTCTCCTGCAGGGGGGCGATGCGGCGGTGAAGAAAATCTGCACCAACGGCGCCTACGGTGAGCCCGGCAAGCCTGACGCGTAGGATTCGGGTGATGGCAATCTTCAGCCTATCGTCTTCCGGGGCCACGTTGCTCCAATCGTTGCCGCGCGCTACTGGGGCTTGGCGCTGGGCGGTAAATGGCTGCGGGTTCTCCTCGACAATCCAGCACCAGTCTGCTCTCCACTCCTCCCACTTGCTGCGGAGCTCTCCCTCCAGATAAGCTTCCTTCTTGCCAGCTCTCGAGACCCAAGCGATTCCACCGGAAAGAGGCTCCCCTCTCTCAACTCGGGGCATAAAGAAGTGGCGGAAAAGAGCTACGTTTGGATAGACTCCGACAAAGTTTTCACAGAGATGTGCGAAAACTGCCATGGTCAGAACAGCATTGGGGGTGAAGTCAAGGAGGCGGAACCCGTAGGTGTTCATGATATCGCAGAAAAATTCAGAGAAAGGCGGGCAGAGCCCGCAGTAGAAGAACAGCGCGAAGAAAGGGTATCCATTCGGAGCCAGTTCCGAAGCGGCAGCTGGGAGTACCTTCGTGCGCGGATGCGCTCGCGTCTCCGTCGACCAGAAGAGGTAGTAATACTCCCTTAGCTCCTGTGCGGCGAGCTGAGGGGGGAAGGTTGCCCGCTCCTTTCGCAGTGCCACGAGCCGCTGCGCCTCGACCGACTTCACAACCTTCCCCTTGTCGGCTTTCGGAGCCATGGCAGAGGTGGTGGGGGAGATCGACGGCATTGGTGATGCTGGTAGCGATGGGGGGCGGAGCGCTGCTCTCTTTCAGCTTTTGGAAGAAGGGGGAGCGGCGGAGATTTCTGAGATTGGAGTAGCAACCGGTCAGATGGGCGAACTGCCCCTGTTTCCCCTGCTTATAAAGAGGGAGGGGGCGGGTGTTCCGTCTTTCCGAATAAAGAAACCAACCACGATCTCTCCTACGACGCCGCATTTGACGCGTGCCGTTCGGGGAAGGCGCGGTGGATACGAAGTAAGATACGGCGCAACCCAGGCCGCGCGTGCCCGTGCCCTGTTTTGGGCCTGGCCCAACAGCGCTCGGCGCCATGTGTGGCCCAGGCCCGGGGGCTCCTGTCGTTGTACTAGAGTAGGGGTACCCTAGTATCCCGAACTTGTGCACGGGCAGTCGCAGCACCCCGCGGCAGGGCTTGCCAGGTGACCGCCAAGGTCCTCCGTGGTTCAAGAACAAAGTATTCAAGCCAAGGAGACAAGGCCCCGGCAAGAGGAGCTTGCCAGGAAGGCCAACCAAGGCATCTCAAGGAACTTGCCGCGATGCGCCACGCATCCCGGCAAGGCCCGGTGAGCGACAAGCTTCCGGACGCGACAAGACAACGACCGCGGCAAGGCGCTTGCCGCGGCAAACTACCACTCTGTACCCGCGCTCCAGCACATCCACCAACGTGTCGCCCTGGGACCTTTCCAGACGCGCGTGGCAAGAAGCCGTGCAGCCAGCGGTGCGCGGTGGCAAGCGACGCTGACAAGATAGCCATCGTGGCAAGCGGCGGCGTCCCTGACGGTCCCTTTATGCACTGTTTGGGCGACGCAGACGGACATTTAATGCCTTTGTCCCCTGCCGTCAGGGTTAGATATGATACACTGTACAGGTAGCTGTACCAACCACAATTCCTTTTCCATTTTTACCCTTGTCTACGTTGCCACCAGTCGGTGACCCCTTGAGCATATAAAAGGAGGCCCATGTGCAATGTAGGAGGGGGTTCAAAGGCAGAAAAACACGGACGCTCGGTCTCGTTAGCAGCTGGTGTGTACTGTAGCACTCAGCGCTCCCGAGCAAGAACTCAATACACTCAGACATGCAGCAGTAGGAGTGTTATCTCTCCGGAGAGCTCCGAAGCTGGGTAAACTGCTCGTGTGCTTCGCCTCAATCCTCTCTTCGTGCGATCTCCGCCCCCCGCCGAACCGAAAGGGGCTCTGTCCACCTGTCCCATAGGTGTTCGTGGATCAGCTTCCCCGACAGCCCATCTTCCCATGTTGCTGCATGTGGATCTTCTTTAGTTGTTTGCTTAAATCGTATCTTGGCCGGCATACTTTCCATCTTGCAATCTCGTCCTCAAACCATTTTTGATAAACCACCATGTGCTATCTTTCCCTTTTTACATGGAACATGCTTCTTTTTTGTCGGCGTATGTGTCTTCAACTCGTGTTATTGGGCAGCAATTGTTTCCTTTCGACCTCCTTTTGCAAACAAGGCTATCCATTTTCACCTTGTTGCTATTGTGACCTTTTGGTGAACTGCACAAATCACTTTTCTGAAGAGTGTTTTGTGCAGTTCCGCCGAAATGTCACACGGGCAACGTTTTTACATTTCTGTGGGACTGCAGCAAGGGAGATTGGTTTTGCTATCCTCCTCATCCAACTCCGTGCCTAATCTTCTCCGACAAGAAGTTAGTCCTAAAGAGAGATCGTAGAGGTGATCGGCTTCTATTTATGTGTGTTATGTTTCATCATCTAGTTCCACTATTATTGTAATCACACTGACTGTATATCTTTGCAAACAGGGATGGTCCGCCCGATTTTAGTGGAGCTGCACAAAATGATCGGATTGTGGTGTCCTTCATACACCTCTTTCTTGGCTACAGCGCTTGGTGAAACTAGCTGCTAAACAATGAACATTGTGCCAAGGAAATGGATCCATGCCTACGAACAACATCGATCAATTATATTTTTTTCTTTATTTGTACACCTTCTCACAACCTTGTCTTCAGTTGTGATGTGAATATTGCCGCTGATCTGCGAACCATTGAGATGCATTAGCCATGGTAGTTTCATTTGTATTTGATGGAATGTTGTAACAAGATAATCTCGAGGCAAGACACATGAATCCTAAGTTGAAACCTTTTTTTCCTGCGGGAACCATAGTTGAAACCTTCATAGCATCACAGTACATCAAAATTATGTGTGCATATAAACAAATCCCGAAGGATTGATAGCAATGCCAGAAAAAATTCAACTTCGTTTCGCTGACATGTTGGACATCCTTCATCCGGCTCCACCTGCCATGCAGCAATATTGAGTGCACAACACAACTTCAGGGAAAGATTCACCCGGTCGTTGCACCATAGTAGTAATGACTAGTGAGCAGTCAAATCACAGAGCGCCACCTTCGCCACAGTAAGTTGCTCGGACGAAGCAACCATCATTTCTCTGTTCCTTGAATCTGCTGGTACTCCCATATTCCCACAGTAAAGTTGCTCGGGCGAATCAACCATCACTATATCCGCTCACGTGTGATGACCACAAGAGCTATCCATTCAGATTGCATGTTAAAAAAAATAAAGGTCGATAAATAATGCGGCAAACTTTCAAAAAAAAAACTAATGCGGCACTTCGGGCCAACGCGGCCAGATCGCATTTTGCACGAGAAATTACACACCATGTTTCGTTGACATGTGGTCCCGTTCCAACATATCAGTGAGACGACGGCGAGTAGTAGGAGTATTTCCGAACCGACGTGTAGGCCGGGGCGCCCCTTCGTGAACCTGGCAAACTCGCAACCATCCACCGACGCTTCGCCTTTCCCTCTCGATTTGGAACTGCTGTCGCACGCTCTTCCTCTCCCTCCTCCATTTTCCTTCAGCCCTTCACGCTTTCTTCTGCCATTGTTCGATCGTCTTCTCCATGGAGGGAACAGGACGGAAACGACCCCGTTATTCTTGCCCCGATCCGAAAGATGACGTGGTGGAGGAACTCATTGATTGGTGCGACATCATCACCTCGGCTAGCATGGCAGGTTCGTTCAAGCCCATTCTTGACTCAACTAATAACATCATTACAAGGAACCCAAGAGTCAAGGAATGGTTTGATCTCCCATATCTTCTTCATCGTGACCCTGATGACCGGCGCGGCCACGACGGAGGCCTCGCCCTGTGTAAATTGATGCCGCTTGATAATGATACGTATGATGTTAAGATGCCATCGCTTGAGGGCAAGGCCTGGGTAGGCGCAAATGGAGATTGGGTTGTTTACATTGGGTCCAACTGCGAGTGGGAACTTGTGAATGTGTACACTCGTGACCGGGTTCCACTTCCAAAAATCTCAGCAGACTGCCCAGAGGTTGAGCACACCGGTATTGTACACACGTTCAAATACAATCATGGTGACTGTCTTCTATGGAAGATAGCAATTTCTTGAGTTCCCACCCGCTCTTGGAATTACAACAACTATGAAGTTGTTGCTATCTTCGACAAGCTTTTTGCCGTCATTGCTGGTTTGACTCGATGGACATTGCTCAAAAAGCAGTTTCTATACACGGATAAGTATTGTGATGAAATTGAATACGAGGGCCTCTTGTGTTTGCTGCCACCACTCGTGGCACTTTTTTTGCATGGAATCGTTATGATTTTGGTACGTTTGTCTTCCACCGTAATTATAATTGTTTCATCCACATGTATGTGGGTTAGCAAGTTTCCCTTTAGTAATTAACCTTCTTCTTGTGTTTCCAAGGTCCTGTGAAAATTCCACCACCTATACTTGAAAAATTTTATAACCAAGGGGGAGATGACGATGGTGATGATCACGAGCATGAGGACGAGCAGCGCCCATATACTCGTTGGCACCTGGCAACTAATTCCGATGAAACGTGCATTGCAATAGGTTACCGGATGAGGCCAATCATCAACAATAGTAGTACACTATTTGTACTAGCTTCACATGCTTCGTGCGTCGTGCGGGTGTTTTTACTGTAGCCATATTGTACTACGTAACCAGCATCTCCAAGACTAGTCACAGTGCATAGTAACATCCACTAGTAACATACACATATCCCTAGACTATGTTACTAGCTTCATTGTGGGTAGTAACATAAGTGTGGTAACATGCAAAGCTTCATTTATGAGGTTATAGACTCATATTGCATTGGGAAATGTGATGTTACAGTAACTAGCTAAGTTATTGTAACTACCTCTCTCCTCATTAACTCATTGCCACATAAGCAAATTTGCTGAGTTGGACTCGATGTTACTACTGAAGTTACTTCCACTGTGGCTAGTCCAATCCTCGATACTAGTAGTATAATATAGTACTAGTAAGTAGTAGGAGTAGTAGGGTGGCATGGGCCAGAACAAGCATTCATGTCCAGGAGTACGGCGCATGCCACCAGCACGACTTCCATCTGACACCATATTTCTTGGAGTTCGTGCTAGAGCAATCTCTTCAACCTCATCGTTTCTCTAACTCAGCCATCACGCGGCGGGCGAGGTGGGGGTTTGCCGATAGTCGGTTTCCCGAACTGCAGTCCCACTTGTAAGGCCAACTCCAACGCTCTATCAATATATGGATGTACTCTTCTTCCCAATACAAAAACTTGCATCCATTCTACTCCCTCCGTTCTACTATTTTTCAAAATATATATGTATCTAGACATGTTTTAGTATATAGGCACATCCATTTTTGGACTAATGGAAGTCAAGTATTTTGGAACGGAGGGAGTACACAATAAATTTTTCAAGTTAGCACAACTAGTCTAATCCGAGAACACAACCGAAGATTTGGTCGTGTTCCTCCTCCTTTTGCCGACACGTGGGACATCTAGCATCCAGGTCGTGTCATGAAAGAAAATAGAGTGGTAGTTGATAAGTTGAAGCCACGACATGTGCATCTTGGGTTAAACTGTAAATAGAAGCTTACTACTCTTGAGTAACTCCAAAAGCGGCCACCGAAGATCTTTCTTGGATTTGTTTTTCATCACCAGCACATCGAGGTGAAAGATGCGCAAGTTGAGTGGGTCCGCTTGTGTTTTCACTGACATGTGGGACCGCATGTGAGCAAACAGACGATGGGCTCCGCGCGTCCGCTGGCTGGCTGAGAAGAGAGATAGAGGAGTGTTGAGCACGGACTGCAGGAAATTTGTTCTACGTAACCAGCACCTTGATATTCGCGTGTGGTTGTTTCTAGAATTAAAAAAAAGGAGGTACCTCTACTTATGTTCTTACTCCCACTACGCCTAGCCTAAGGTTAGTAGGTGACCTTGCGCTTGGCTCTTCGCCTCTTCGGGAAGCCGATGGTTCTACAGTAGTGCTTCTGGCAATCTGACACCAAATGAACTGTTGCATGTCCACCGCTTGTAAGCAAAAGTTTCTCCTTGTGCTGCGAGCCACCACGCACGCGTTGGCGAGGAAGAAGGCGTAATCAAGCTTCTCGTCGTTCTGCGAGTTAACGGGACACATCAAAGTTATTTACTACCACCTCCGTCCTGGTTTATTAGTCCCCTTTGTAATTTGTGCTAAACTTTGACCAAAGATTTAACTGACAAAATGTTCATGCATGCCAACAAAAATTATATCGTTGGATTCGTATTTGAATATATTTTGTAATGATATAATTTTTATTGACATGCATGAAAGTTTTGTTAGTTAAATTTATGGTCAAAATTTGGCACAGGTTACAATGGGGACAAATAAACCGGGACGGAGGTAGTAGTAGTACGTACTCTCTCCAAAAAAGGGCCGACCATGTCATTGCTACCATCCCGTGCTCCGTCGTTGAGTACATGCACTATTCACGTGCCATTCATGTGCCATCGAGGAGAAAAAATATTGCGTAGGTGCCATCGAAGTGCACGACTCACTTACGGAAAAGGGTTTCCCCCCGCTTCCCCCCCCCCCCGCACGACTCACTTACGCACTACTTATCTGATTATCTCCATTTTCTTGCATGACACGTGCATCTTGATGCTAGATGTCTCGCGTGTTGGGAAAAGGATGAACAAAGCTCACATAAAAGAAAAGAGTTGAAGAGCATAGATTCCCGACAACCGAGGAGGAGCAAGGAACCTCGCGGTGGAGCATCTGCAAGGAACCTTGCGCGCTTTCCCCTGTTTTTTGCCGCCTGCCCACCTATAAACAACTAAAAGAACATGAACTTTTCGCTAACCACTAGAAACGGTACATCAGGATGCTAAGTTGAAGATGTTTTATACTCCCTCTCTTCCCAAATATAACTCTTTTTAGATATTTCAATAAGGGACTAGATACGAAACAAAATGAGTGAATCTACACTCTAAAATATGCACACAAGCGAACGCACTAACTCCATCTGATCCAACTCATGCACATACGCGCACCGCATGGAGCACACAACGCACGTACACAAGACGTGCATGCACACACGCTCGGCTGCAGAATGCACGTGAATAGCACATGCATGCGCGCACACTCGGCTGCATGGAGGCGTGCACCATCCGCGGCGACGTCCGGTTCGTCGTGCTATGGCTAAGCTCGCACGCAACAGCGCATATGCATCTCTTGCAGCACCTCTTTGCCGTCGTTGCTCAACTACTAGTCGGAGACGAAGACGACCGTAGCCTCGGCCTTAGAGCTAGCACAGATGGAAAAACACGCACGCTGCACGCACACGAGCACATACGGAGTGCCCACGACGTGGTGGTGGTGCATCCCCAGTCGCCTCTACTCCTTCTGTGCACGTTATCTATCAAGGCGGCTGCATGCTAATGATGATGTGGGTGAGATCTTCTAGGACTCAGATGATGACGAGGAAAATTATGAGACACAAGGTGACGTACACCGTCAAGGTCCACGGTCAAGGGGGTGCTAGCAAGTGCTTTAAGCAAGTACTACAATAGAGCTGAGTTAGCGGGCTATAAGGAATAAACAGTAGTATATTTCTGCTTAGTTGGAGGAAAGAGAAGAGGAGAGAGAAGGTAAGCGGGCTCTTCGTGAAGAGCCAGCTCTAGCACGTGCTCCTAGGCACTTTGTAGTACATGTTGACTATAAGATCGGCTGTAGGCTTATAGCCAGCAGCTAGCTATACTATTAATGCTCTTTAGATGAGGTGCTAAGTGCATTAAATGGCCTAGTAACTCAAGTGTTCAATGCATAGGTGCTTAGTTTATTGGTGCCACATCATATTTTATGCCTACGTGGCAGGCTTAGAAGCTATACATGGTGGAGCACTGGGAGAGGCCAAGGCTGGTCATAGTGGGGAGTAACTTGTACTGTAACATATTACTATGTCACTGTAAACATCTCTATAAACCGGAAAGGAGGGAGTAGTAACATACACTAGTGTCATATGCAAAGTATGGGAGCACATGATATTTCCCCGTCCGGACCGATCCCAAGTTGGCTTCTCACCTTCTTGGCCCAACAAAAACCCCTCCCCCCTCCCGCGCGGGCTTCCCGCCCGGCGTCTGCTGAGCCCGCCGCTCCACATTGATGGCATGTCAGGGCGACGCGACCTCTCAGTGCTTCCGCCGTTGAAGCGGCGCGCCGACCGAGGGCACCGCCCGCTGCATGCCCGGCATTTCATACTACACGGTGGATAGTAACTTTTAGAGCAAGTACTACTATAATTAGATGACATAAGCAAGCTATAAGGATTTAAATATAGTATTTGTGCTTAGTTGAAGGAGAGAGAAGAGGAGAGAGAAGAGAAGCGGATTGTAAACGTGTAGCCAGTTGTACTCCAACATACTCTACTTTGTGAGACAAAAGGTGGGGCCATTATTAATGATATTGTATTTATAGTAAAGGGACTAACGTATGCCTTAATTACTCCATTTTTTTGAGACAAACCTTGGTGGGGCTATTATTGACTTTTTTTGAGCTATTATTGACTTGGACGTGGGGTTTGGGGGCCAAAGGCCTGCTATTATACTCCGACCTGACATGCTCTACCCTAGCCGCCGCTGTATCATGTGGTTTCGCACCGTTCCAGATCTTAGCGCCGCCACACAATTCTTCTCCAACCCTCCTTCCGGTGTGCACCGGGAGAAGGGACTACAGTCCTCCGAACCCCGCATTTCGTGATCCTGTACGGGAGAGGGGTGATCAGGTTTTTGGGGAGCACACTCCTGTGACTGCTGCCAGCGACGACTTCCTCAACGACAGCCTTCTTCCCCGACCTCGGTAACCTCTTCATCAACGACATGAGTGACAACACCAACCACATCGGCTCTTCTCCCGCTGCACAGTATGTGATTCTGTCCTCCTAGTTTAGTCTGCATCATTACTTTGATGTTTGCAATTGTCGTCATGATCTATTTACTGCTGATTCGGATTAAATCTCATAATAAATTGCTCATATATTCAACAATCCAATCAAAAAACCTGATCACAGGCAATTTACCCCGAGTTGTTTTGCTGCGCTTTTGAAGCCGCCTACTTTTAAAGGGGTGCAATATGAAAGGTGGCGCACAAGAGCAGTATATTGGTTTCAGATCATGTGCTGCTATGATGCCACTATGGGTAAGCCTGAGGGCGATCTTAATTCTACACAGCAGGAAGCTTTTCAGAACATGGATACCCTCTTCAAAGCCGCCCTGCAGAGTGTTCTTGACGATTCCACTATGGATTCGTATATGTTGTTTGACAGCGGCAAAGACATGTGGGCTGCGCTCGAGGCCCGTTTGGGCCCTCGGGCGCTGGCAACGAGTTGTACGTCATGGAGCAATTCTGTGACTACAAGATGACTGTTGAGCCCTCTGTTGTTCAGCAGACTCATGAGATACAGTCACTCTCTAAGGAACTTGAGTACTTTAAGTGTGTGTTGCCGGAGAAATTTGTTGCTGGGACCATCATTGCCAAGCTTCCACCTTCGTGGAACGAGTTTGCTACTTCTCTGAAAAACAAGGGACATGAGTTTTGTGTTTGATCTCATTAGAACTCTTGATTTTGAGGAGAACGCGAGATTAAAAGACACACGTGCTCAGGTCGCCGAGGGAGCTTCTAGTGCCCACATGGTACACGAGAAGAACTTCCAGCCCAACCAGCCCCAAAACAACAAGAACAAATCTCAGGGGAAAGGCAAGTTTGATGCAAAGAACAAGCTGTCACATTCTACCAACTTCAAGAAGAATTCTCATAACGGGAAGGGATACAAACCTCAATTTTGGTAGCACCGCACAAAATTTATGTGGCTGCATCTACCTGCTGTCAGCTAACCTCATGGTGCTCCAGGTATTCCTACATTCGTAACTAGGTACAATGACCACCGCAAGATGAAATTAGCTTATTCGTACGTTGACTTGCTGAATGCAGTGCGGAACGATCCTGTCATGTCTGGAAGAGCAAACAAGCAGTGCAGCCGAAGGTGGAAATCAACCAAGGACTTATGAAATTATATGTAATCTTCCTCAGGCAGGTCAGTATCCCCTTCGTCCAGATGATCGTGTTTTGTCATGCCGAGCTATTGATATGTGCTATTGTTTTGCAACACCGTTTAAGTATAGCTACTGTTTTCCTATCTTTTCAGATTCAGGACAATGAATAGGATATCAAGGGAACTGCACAATATGGACCCATGTTGAGTCATCTCTATTGCCTCATGTGTTTGCTGCAAATGTGTCAGCATCAATTGCAAGATGAGGCAGCTAGATAGCTGTGGAGTTGCCAACATGCTCAAAGTGCTTGCAACATTGAGAAGAAACAAGCATGCCCAGGAAATTAATGCATGTGCAGGGAGGCCCTTTGCTCAGAGAAGCATCGATCGATTTTATTTATTTCCACACCTTCTCACAGTTTTGTATATTGGTTATAGTATGGTGAATCATTGAGATGCATAGACATGCTGAACTTTTGTTCTTCTGAATGTTAGTTTAATGTGAGTGTCTGCATCTAGTACCACATCCTCTAATTTGGTGGATGCACACAGAGAAAATCAATCTCCTTAATTTACTCCATAACCACCCTATTAAATAGGCCTAGTAGCAAACCAGGTGCATGCAGTGGCCGGCGGGCACATGCATCCTGCATTCATGGCCAGTCATGCAGCAACGCAAAAGAAGAGAGCGGTTCTTGGGAAAAAGCGAGTAGTTGGTGCAACGTGCCTTATAAACACGAACAACTCGCTCTCCCGCTTCCGTCTCCCCACCCAATTCCCCCCGCTCCCCAATCTTCCTCACTCGTCCAAAAAACCCCGCTCACCTTCTTCCTCACTCGTACAGAAAACGCCTGCTCTTCTTCTTCCACTCCTATAGAAATCCCCAGCCCTCCTTCTTCCCCACTCGCACTGCCACTAGGCTCGTCTCGGGCTACTCTGCTCAAACCCGTGAGCTCGGCATGACGCCCACAAGGAAAATGGAGTTGGCTGGCCCCAGCGCCAAGAAGATGAGGCTCCCGCCAGCGGCGACACCGGTTGTAGATCCCGCACCCGGTAGTGCGGGG
>NC_041389.1:125377514-125388806 GCF_002162155.2 Triticum dicoccoides
CGGATCTGAGGAACTGATAGAATCTCTGGTGGACCACATCAGCATCTCCCAGACGTCATCCTTGAGGAGATCATCTCGCTTCTCCCCACCAAGGATTGCTGCCGCACACAAGTCCTCTCAACTCGGTGGCGCCCTCTATGGCGCACCGCGCCCCTCAATCTCGGCTGTCGTCAGATATCTGTCCTTCCTAAATTTGATCTCATCAGAGCCATCGTGTCTTCTCACCAGCAGGGCCCCATTCAATGCCTCTGCATCCCGAAAAGCAGCCTGCTGGCCATACCCGACAAGGTGGACGCTTGGCTGACATCCCCTGAATTCAGAAAACTCCAGCAGTTTGAGTTCTACCATTACCACGAAAGTTTCATACCACGAACATACCACGAATTCGTGCCCACACCACCGTTGTCCATCTCGTGGTTTTCCTCCTCTCTCCACACCGCCACCTTCGCCCGGTGCCATATACCAAACGATCTGGTACAAATGCTTCGACTCCCACTGCTAAAAAAACTTTCGCTTGTGGTGGTTGTCACGACCGGTTTTC
The DNA here is from genome assembly GCF_002162155.2 of Triticum dicoccoides. Taxonomy (NCBI): domain Eukaryota; kingdom Viridiplantae; phylum Streptophyta; class Magnoliopsida; order Poales; family Poaceae; genus Triticum; species Triticum dicoccoides. The sequence continues at coordinate 125,378,056 of NC_041389.1, forward strand.
CAATAAAAATATTTATTGAGAAACCAATCTTTTGAGTCCAGTATGAGAGAAATCCTCCTCACTGGTAGACAATTTCTTGATACAATAAGCCAGTAGGATAAAATATATTACAGGGTTGAACTGCGGTTGCTCAACCAAATTATTACAAGCACGCCAATAATTATACATAATGGCGGACATGACACAGTGGTGTGGAGGCATACTACTGACTCGAGGATAGGGCGGTGGTGGAAAAACACAGCGGGGAGAGGAATACAAGACTCTAAGTCTGTCATCTCATCGAACGTCGAGGTGAGGCTCGATGAATTTATTTGGTAGCGGAAGCGGATGTAAAACAGCGACCAAGTCCAGGGTCGCACGAGACTGACTGGGACTCCTCTAGGTGTCGGACTCGCTATCAAACTCTTCATCCATGAGATCGCCTTCGTCAACATCTGGCCAAATCAACAAGCCAGTGAGTACTTTGAAAGTACTCGCAAGACAGTTCGGACGTAAGATATAACAAATGCATGCATGGATGCGTCATGAATAATTCACAAATGTACATTTCAAAAATTAGCATAACAAGGTAAGTAAAAAGGGAAACGGCGGTAGTCCGCCAGAAATCCCAACAGAACATAAATAACTAGCGATCGGGTGTCTGAAGCGACGCCTCGAAAGGTGAACAAATAAATATAAGGAAATGATGCCACAGTCGGGCGTCTTAGCGACACCACATAAAGGGCTTTAAAAGAAATACCACAGACGGATGTCGGGGCGACATCACAGAAGGGGCTTGAAAAGAAATGCGACAGTCGGACGTCGGGGCGACATCACAGAAGGGGCTTGAATAGAAATGCCACAGTCGGACGTCGGGGCAACATCACAGGAAGGGCTTGAAAAGAAATACCACAGTCGGACGTCGGGCGACATCACAGAAAGGGCTTGAAAAGAAATGCCACAGTCGGACGTCGGGGCGACATCACAGAAAGGGCTTGAAAAGAAATGCCACAGTCGGACGTCGGGGCGACATCACAGAAAGGGCTTTAAAAGAAAAGTAAAATACAACAATGCCACAGTCGGACGTCTGAGCGACATCGCAAAAAGGGCTTTTATTCACAGGTAAATAATACTCATAATAAACATTTAATTCATAAGAATAAATGGGTTAGTCCATCCACAGGGATAATCATTTAACCGGAATTAGCACTCAAGCGAATCACCGGAGTCTCTGCCATCAAAACTGATATTTGATTAGGATAAGATAATATCGATCTGGGACAGGGAATAGATGATTTGGAGGAATATAAGACTCTGCAGAGTTTGTACAAAATTATTCCCACAGCCAACGGATTTCCGTAGTCACGAAGGACTAGTTCCGTTTACGGTATTTCGGAAGAAAACACAGCTAACCAGTACACACCCATCCTACCTCTCGATGCTAGGAATCACCCTAGACATCGTCCAAGAAAAACTTTGAGACGGGGAGATCACAATCTCGAATAGCATGGGATCAAATTTATATACGCGCGCTCTAAGGGGTGCCCCTCTCTCGGTCCCAACCGGAAACACCCATGCCCCCTGACCGGATGACTGGCTTTAATCCAGGGCCATGGAACCATCATCACGGCCTCTCCTTTTGGTGTGTACCAGAAAAGCGGTTTAGAACTTACTAAACCATATTCCTTGCGGAAAACATGTGGTAGTACAGGGAAGGAAATGAGAGGAACTGGACCGATATGGTTCGACACTGAAGTCACATAGTCCGGCATAAGACTGGCATGCTACAACACTGCCATCTCACCCATCCTCATGCCAACACATGGCCATTCATACTCACATCCATCCACTTATGGATCATCGAACTCACTTACCTCATTATCGCATAAAATAACGTTCATCGATATGCTTCTCAACATGCCATAAAACTAACTAAATGCAAAACATGCCAAGACACTCATCATATCAAAAGTTCAAACATGCTTGCCTGGTTCAGAGTAGTCGGAGCCTAGCTCAGTGAAGTTCGCGGCTCCGTCACCTCCTTCGGTATCTACGGTATAAAGAAAATATATGCGCTATCGTAAATACCAAGGAGTGCACAGAAAGTAAACCAAATATTTTTCAAATAAATCTGATAAAAAACTAGACAAAATTTTAAAGAGAACAGAAAAAGAATCAATCAAAAATACTTTTCTGCTTAAAAGTTATAAGGGTTTTTGCCCAGGGACTCATCTGTAATGAAACAGAAAGTTTCCAGGGGCTAGCTTATAAAAACAGAAAGCATTTCGGCAGAAACTACGCCAGCTCAAAGGGAAAACGTACTTTGCCCGAAGGCGCTTCCAGAAAATGTTTCAACAGAGAGAGCAGAGTGGCTGACGGTGGGGTCCCACGCGTCAGGTTTGAATTTCAAAAAAAAAGGCAAACGGAGCTCGTCGGCGCCCGAGAGCCGCGGTGGTCGCCGGTGGTGATCCACGGCGAGGCAAGGGGATCGGAGGGTACCTCCGTGCTCAGGGCGCCATTCCGCGTCGGTCGGAGGTGGTGGTGGTCGCCGGCGAGTACCACGTCGACGGCGAGCTTTGCTCCGGCGGACGGCGACTCGGGTGGTCGAGGAACTCGTCGGAGAGGGCTGCAGAGATCAAATTCACGAGGGGGTTAGGCTTCTGGTGGCTAGAGAGGGTAACTGACGGGGTTTGGGCGCCGGAGATGGCCTCACCGGAGCGAATCGTGGTGGAGGCCGAGGCGGATCGGGGCGGCCGGAGTTGGGGAAGGAGACCTCCTCGAGGTCCTCCGAGTGGCCTGGCGTGGTGTTGGTGAGGAGTGGGGATGAGGTGTGCACGAGGGTGAGCTCGGGATCCCTTTTTATAGACGGTCCGAGGCGGTTGCCGTGAACGGGGATCTCCGGCGAGTGATTACGGCGGTGCCGTGGATGTGCAGGGGGATTAGGGGCTTGGGCAGCACCGTTGAGGTCCACCGGTCCCATTTAGGCGCTAAACGGGCTGGGGTTTGGCATTATGGGTGAGCTCGACGGAACGGGGGTGGCGCGGCCCGTCGGCGGCAGGGAGCACGTTCCGTGCTTGCCGGGCCACGGCGACGGTGCCACGGGCGTGCGCTGGCACGGCAGGGACACACGGAGAGCCTAGGGGCTTTGGGCGTGCGTTCTGCCGTGGTGTGCCTTCTGTCGGCCGCCATGGGAGGTCACGACGCCGCAGAAGACGCCGGCGAGGGCGGGCCAGCGCGCCACCGATGCCAGGAAGGCTCCACGCACGCGTGTGAAGCTCCAGACAAGAGGGAGGGGCTACGAGGAACGTGCCAAGTGCACTGTGAACGCGTGAGTGAAACTGACGAACGCAATGACACTGAAACTGAATTTTCTGAATTTTGAACAGCAACAGTGCATGCAAGGTGTTTGACAGAATGAATTTGGCCTCTGGGATTTTTCCTTGAGCTGAAACTTGGTGGAGTGGCTTCTCATTGCTCAAATAGTTTGCCTGAATTTTGGTGGAATTTTTGGAGTAGTGTAGATATTAATTTCATCAAATTTGGCAAATCTGGTCCAAACTTGCAGAGACTGAATTTTGAAAAATTTGAAAAGAGGAGGAGTGGATCAAGATGATTCTGGGTTGTGGGTACCAAGGACTATCCAGGAGAGTTGGTTTGAGGTCAAAACTCAAATGCAATAGGGTACTTGCTTTGAAAATCACTCAGGCTCCAAAAAAATTTCAGAATTGATTTGAGAGGAAAAATAATTAGAATAAAATCCAAAACTTGTTTGGATTAGTTGGGACAGAGAACTTAGGTTGATCACAAGGTGTAGGGGAGGTTTTAGAGGGGTTTTACCACATGGGCAAAATGCCAAGTCATGGGTGGTTCCAAGATATGAAAATCTCAAATTTTCATAGAGTTTCATTTTAAAAGAAAACAAATTAAACTCCCAAAAATGAATTTGAGAGGGAACCAACAGAGAAGAAGTTTTCAAAAGATCAAACACCAAAGTTTGAAAAAAATAAAATCCTTGCCAAAGCAAAGGAGGTTTTTAAGTGGAAGGTTTTTCTGAAAAAGAAAAATTTTAAATGGCCTCTCCTCAAAAACCACAAAGTTTTTGATAAAAACCAAATAAAATTTTTGGAGTGTCACAACACCTACCCCCTTAGGAAAAATCTCGTCCCCGAGATTTCAGCTGATCCTTAAATAGGTGTGGATGCTCTGTCCGAAGAAAATCCTCGCTTTCCCAAGTTGCTTCACTGTCGGTGTGATTGCTCCACTGGACTTTGAAAAACTTGATGGTCTTCTGTCGGGTCCTTCTTTCAGACTCCTCTAATATTCTTATGGGACATTCCTGATAAGTGAGGTCTGGCTGCACGTCAATGTTTTCATGGGATACTTGTTTCTCTGGGTTGCTTACGCACTTCCTTAATTGAGAGACGTGGAACACGTCGTGAATATCGGATAAATCCTCGGGTAAGTCTAGCTGGTAGGCTACAGTGCCTCTTCGTGCCACTATGCAGAATGGTCCAATGAATCTTGGTGCTAACTTCCCTTTAATCTTGAATCGTTGCAATCCTCTCATAGGGGATACTCTCAGGTATACGAACTCACCGGGTTCGAAGCTGACCCTTTGATGTTTCTGATCATAATAACTCTTCTGTCGACTTTGAGCGGTCTTAAGTCGGTCTCTGATTAGCTTGACCTTTTCCTCGGCTTCTCTGAGCATGTCTGGTCCGAAGATGCGGCTGTCTCCGGTCTCTGACCAATTTAATGGGGTACGACATCTTCGTCCATATAAAGCCTCAAATGGTGCCATTTGTAGGCTGGTCTGGTAGCTATTGTTATACGCGAACTCGGCGTATGGCAGGCTTTCTTCCCAACTGGTTCCATATGTGAGGACACATGCTCTCAGCATGTCTTCTAAAATTTGGTTTACACGTTCAGTCTGTCCATCAGTCTGTGGGTGGTACGCGGTACTGAAGGCTAATTGGGTTCCCAGGGCCTGTTGTAAATGCTCCCAAAATCTTGAGACGAACTGAGTGCCTCTATCGGATATTATAGTCTTCGGGACACTGTGCAGACAAACTATGCGGGAAAGATAAATCCTGGCAAGCCTCTGAGTGTTGTAGGTTGTCTTCACTGGAATTAAGTGTGCCACTTTGGTCAATTTATCGGTGATGACCCATATGGCATCATTCCCGTGTCGTGACCGAGGTAGTCCGACAATAAAATCCATCCCTATTTCATCCCATTTCCACTCAGGTATTTTGTTTGGTTGCAGTAGTCCGGCTGGTCTCTGATGTTCAGCTTTTATGCGTTGACATGAGTCGCAACATGCAATGAAGGTGGCTATGTCCCTCTTCATACCGTGCCACCAAAATCTTTCCTGAATATCTTTATACATTTTGGTTCCTCTAGGGTGAATTGAATATGGAGTGGTGTGTGCTTCAGCTAAAATTTGCTGCTTAAGGTCTTCTATGTTTGGCACGCAGAGTCTTTCTCCATACCATAATATTCCTTCATTGTCTATTACGAATTCCGAGGCCTTGCCCATACTCAACTTTCTTTTGATGCCTTTGATGCTGGTGTGACCGGGCTGAGCTTCTTTAATTTTCTCCACAAGGTTGGGTTGTATTTCCAAGTTTGATATGGTGCCTTCTGCTACCATTATCAAGTTGAGCTTGGCAAATTCTTGATGGAATTCGGGCCTCAAGCTATGCAGATAGTTTTGGTCGGAGCTGGGGTTCCGACTCAGGGCATCGGCCACTACATTTGCTTTCCCTGGATGCTAATGGATGCCAACATCATAATCCTTTACCAATTCCAACCAGCGTCGTTGCCGTAAATTTAGTTCTGGCTGCGTGAAAATATATTTGAGACTTTTGTGATCCGTATATATTTCACATTGATTCCCAAGTAAGAAATACCTCCATTCCTTGAGTGCATGAATAACTGCTGCCATTTCTAAGTCATGAGTGGGATAATTTTCCTCATGCTTGCGAAGTTGCCTTGAAGCGTAGGCGACAACCTTGCCTTCTTGCATCAACACGCATCCGAGACCCTTTCTGGACGCGTCACAATATACTTCAATATTCTTGTGTATGTCGGGTACAATCAATACCGGTGCTGTTGTTAACTTCCGCTTTAGCTCTTGGAAACTTTTCTCGCAGGCTTCTGTCCATTCAAACTTCTTATATTTCTTTAGCAACTGTGTCATAGGCTTGGCTATGGTGGAAAATCCTTCAATAAATCTGCGGTAATATCCTGCCATTCCCAAGAAACTCCGTATGTGTGTAACGCTGGCTGGTGGCTTCCAGCCAAGTACGGCCTTGACTTTCTCTGGGTCCACTGCGATACCGTCTTGGGTCAGCACGTGGCCTAGAAAGCCTGCTTGTCTTAGCCAAAATTCGCACTTGCTGAACTTGGCATACAATTGGTGTTTTCTTAGCTCTCCTAGCACAATCCTGAGATGTTCTGCGTGCTCTTCTGGTGTCTTGGAGTATACCAGTATATCATCGATGAATACCACGACGAACTTGTCCATAAACTTCATAAATACTTTGTTCAAGAGGTGAACAAAATATGCTGGGGCGTTAGTTAATCCAAATGGCATCATTGTGAACTCGTATAGTCCATATCTGGAGGTGAAGGCTGTTTTGGGGATATCTTCCGTTCGTACCTTCAATTGATGGTATCCTGACCTTAAGTCAATTTTTGAGAATACCTTGGCCTGAGCGAGTTGATCAAACAAATCGTTTATCCTTGGCATCGGGTATTTGTTTTTGACTGTGACCATGTTAAGTGCTCGATAGTCAATACACAATCTCAGCGTTCCATCCTTCTTTTTGGCAAATAAAATTGGTGATCCCCAAGGTGAGGAGCTGGCTCGAATGTATCCTTTTTCCAGTAATTCCTTTATTTGCTTCTTCAACTCGATCAACTCGGATGGTGCCATTCTGTATGGTTTCTTGTATATGGGGGTGGTTCCTGGTGCTAGCTCAATGCGGAATTCTATTTCCCGGTCTAGTGGCATGCCTGGTAGTTCTTCAGGGAATACATCTGGAAATTCACACACTACTGGAACCTTGTTTAGCTCAGAAACGTCCACCTTATTTAATCTCGGTTGCCGGGGTATTTTTCCTTCCTTGGTTGATACTCTTATTGTCTTCCCTTGGTGGTGTGTGAGAATTACGGTCCTGTTGAAACAGTCGATAAAACCTTTATTGCTGGTTAGCCAATCCATCCCTAGGATGACATCCAGTCCTTTATTTTCCAACACAATAAGATTTGCGTGAAACTCCAATCCTTCGAACTCAATGACCACATTCTGACAGTAATTCTGAGTAACTTGCTGAATCCCAGGGGACTTGATGGTCATGGATTTCTCCAAGGGAAGCATCGAAAAATTATTTTGCAAAGCAAAACTTTTCGAAATGAAAGAGTGAGAAGCTCCAGAATCAAACAAAACCATTGCAGGTATTGTGTTGACAGGAAACGTACCGAGTACGATATCCGGAGCATTTTGTGCCTCCTCTTTGGTTACGTGATTTAGATGACCCTTCCTGTGGTTATTGTTGGGATTGAAATTGTTTCACTTGGGCGCGGAATTGTTGCCGCCGTTGTTCGGCTTTGGGGTTGAATTCCTTGGCTTGGGGCACTGTTTGGCATAGTGCCCTTCTTCTCCACAAGCATAACAAGTAACGCCGGGGCGATAGGTGAATTCCTTGTCCCTTGCATGAAAATTCTTGATTGGGCGTGAGACATTGGATGAGGATTTGTGTGTCCCACCCTTTTGAAAATCTGTCTTGCTTCGGTGATTGCGAGCATGATTAGTCTGGTCCCTTTTTCTCTTGCGGATATCTTCCAGACTGCGTCTCTCATTTTCCAGAGTAATGGCTTTGTCCACCAGTGTTTTAAAATCAAGAAAAGTGTGCACGACCAGTTGACATCTAAGCGCGGGCGCCAGATCGTCAAGGAATTTCTCCATCTTCTTGCTTTCAGTCATACGCTCTTCATTGGCGTAGCGGGACAATAGGGTAAATTGACTGTTGTAATCTGACACTGTCATGTTCCTTTGTTTGAGGTCATCGAATTCTCTCTTCTTGATTTTCATAATACTCTTAGGAATGTGTGCACCACGGAAACCTTCCTTGAAATCATCCCAGGATATGTCATTTTCGTTGGGATGCATGTGCAGAAAATTCTCCCACCACGATGCGGCTGCTCCTGTGAGATAGTGCGGAGCATATAATACCTTCTCGGGGTCTGAACATTTTGCAATAATTAATTTTCTCTCCATATCTCGAAGCCAGTCCTCGGCTTCAAGAGGTTTGTCAGTGTGAGAAAATGTTTGAGGACGTGTCTTCTGTAGCTCAGATAACTTGGAATGCTGCTGATACTGTCCATGGTGATTTCCCATGTTGATGACTTGGTTCATCATTTCCCGATGTTGTTGCTGACTCTGCTCATAAAGGCGGCACATTTGTGAAAGTGCCGATTCACTGCCCTGTTGGTTTGACTGTCCCTGAGTGAACTCGTTGCTGGGTTGTGTATCATAATTCCCCTCTGGTGGAGTTGGCATGGAGCGAGTCCAAGGACGAGACATTTTTCACTCAGGGGATATATTTTTGTAAAACTCATAAGAAAAGTGGAAAGAGTCGCAAAAACAAATCCATAATGCATAAAGCTGGCAAATATAATTAAATATCCAAGCTTACTTAAGAAAAACAAATCGACTCGCGCACGGAGAAGGACTGCTCATTACATATCTTACACGCGGGCGGTAATTATACAATACATCACTCAGGATATGCGTACATAATCCTGACATGTTATTTAGGCTAGTGCACTTCTCCAGATCCTACATGATGCGCAAACAGGCTACTTCTCACAACCTATGTACATATCTTACAAAGCGGTACAATACACGGCAGCTAAGCGTACTCAGGCAGAGATGTTGACGACCTCCTTTGCCCTGCCGAGGACGAGGCATAGCGAGGTTGGGGACTCGACTTCCTCCTCGCTAATGGGCTCCATAAGCGTGGTATTGCGCAGAGTGGACGGAACGGTTGCCAGGGGCGGAGTAACACGTACAGGAGTGGGCGCGAAGGGTGGTGTAGTGCGCGCTGGAGTGGGCGCAATGACTTGGTTGAATTCTTCGGTAGAAGGCAGGCGACGAGTAGGCGTAAAAGATGCTGAGGACGAGACCAAAGTCAGTGGTGGTGCGATGGGTAGGAGCTCCCTCCTGTTGGCAGCACAGCCATGAACTAAGTCCATGCGGGTAGCTACGAAGTCGTCCACCAAGTTGTCGAAGGCTGCCTCCAGGGCCCGGAGATACTCGATGAGCATCTCAAAAGCCTCGTCTCGTTCTCCTCTGGGGCAGGAGTATGCGTAGTGACAGGTGTAAGGCACATGGCATGGAAGATAACGGTAACGACGAGTCTTCATCACGGGAAGGACATCCCTGAGACGAGCTATCGCCTCGCGGGCTGCCATCTGCATAGCATGCCTCTCCGTAGGCATGGCTCTTCCCACGAACCGGAAGCGGCGTAACTCACCACGCCCTCCCTTGAACTGCACCGCGGCCTGGTGCATGGTCAGACTGTCGTTGACTCGGTGCTGGTAGAGTGTGAAGACTGGGCGCACAGATGGCCCCATCGCGACCTGAACGATGAAAGAAAGAAGCTTGACGAACCCATCGGGCACGTTGGCGAAGGTCTGAGACTCACAGCTGTTGTCGGCCATCTACAAAAGTAGGCAAAAATTCTGCAGGGTCAGATCATAAATTTATGCTGACTGACAGAAAATGACTACAATTGCAAAAATATAATTTAGCTCTATCATGCTAATAACCAATTAGCGATCGCACCTAGTGGCTTCCTACAGTCAGCCTGGCTCTGGTACCAAGCTTGTCACGACCGGTTTTCCAATAAAAATATTTATTGAGAAACCAATCTTTTGAGTCCAGTATGAGAGAAATCCTCCTCACTGGTAGACAATTTCTTGATACAATAAGCCAGTAGCATAAAATATATTACAGGGTTGAACTGCGGTTGCTCAACCAAATTATTACAAGCACGCCAATAATTATACGTAATGGCGGAATGACACAGTGGTGTGGAGGCATACTACTGACTCGAGGATAGGGCGGTGGTGGAAAAACACAGCGGGGAGAGGAATACAAGACTCTAAGTCTGTCATCTCATCGAACGTCGAGGTGAGGCTCGATGAATTTATTTGGTAGCGGAAGCGGATGTAAAACAGTGACCAAGTCCAGGATCGCACGAGACTGACTGGGACTCCTCTAGGTGTCGGACTCGCTATCAAACTCTTCATCCATGAGATCGCCTTCCTCAGCATCTGGCCAAATCAACAAGCCAGTGAGTACTTTGAAAGTACTCGCAAGACAGTTCAGACGTAAGATATAACAAATGCATGCATGGATGTGTCTTGAATAATTCACCAATGTACATTTCGGAAATTAGCATAACAAGGTAAGTAAAAAGGGAAACGGCGGTAGTCCGCCAGAAATCATAACAGAACATAAATAACTACCGATGGGGTGTCTGAAGCGACGCCTTGAAAGGTGAACAAATAAATATAAGGAAATGATGCCACAGTCGGGCGTCTTAGCGACACCACATAAAGGGCTTTAAAAGAAATACCACAGACGGATGTCGGGGCGACATCACAGAAGGGGCTTGAAAAGAAATGCCACAGTCGGACGTCGGGGCGACATCACAGAAGGGGCTTGAAAAGAAATGCCACAGTCGGACGTCAGGGCGACA
>NC_041389.1:125388986-125396819 GCF_002162155.2 Triticum dicoccoides
AAAAGGGCTTTTATTCACAGGTAAATAATACTCATAATAAACATTTAATTCATAAGAATAAATGGGTTAGTCCATCCACAGGGATAATCATTTAACCGGAATTAGCACTCAAGCGAATCACCGGAGTCTCTGCCATCAAAACTGATATTTGATTAGGATAAGATAATATCGATCTGGGACAGGGAATAGATGATTTGGAGGAATATAAGACTCTGCAGAGTTTGTACAAAATTATTCCCACAGCCAACGGATTTCCGTAGTCACGAAGGACTAGTTCCGTTTACGGTATTTCGGAAGAAAACACAGCTAACCAGTACACACCCATCCTACCTCTCGATGCTAGGAATCACCCTAGACATCGTCCAAGAAAAACTTTGAGACGGGGAGATCACAATCTCGAATAGCATGGGATCAAATTTATATACGCGCGCTCTAAGGGGTGCCCCCCTCTCGGTCCCAACCGGAAACACCCATGCCCCCTGACCGGATGACTGGCTTTAATCCAGGGCCATGGAACCATCATCACGGCCTCTCCTTTTGGTGTGTACCAGAAAAGCGGTTTACAACTTACTAAACCATATTCCTTGCGGAAAACATGTGGTAGTACAGGGAAGGAAATGAGAGGAACTGGACCGATACGGTTCGACACTGAAGTCACATAGTCCGGCATAAGACTGGCATGCTACAACACTGCCATCTCACCCATCCTCATGCCAACACATGGCCATTCATACTCACATCCATCCACTTATGGATCATCGAACTCACTTACCTCATTATCGCATAAAATAACGTTCATCGATATGCTTCTCAACATGCCATAAAACTAACTAAATGCAAAACATGCCAAGACATTCATCATATCAAAAGTTCAAACATGCTTGCCTGGTTCAGAGTAGTCGGAGCCTAGCTCGGTGAAGTTCGCGGCTCCGTCACCTCCTTCGGTATCTACGGTATAAAGAAAATTTATGCGCTATCGTAAATACCAAGGAGTGCACAGAAAGTAAACCAAACATTTTTCAAATAAATCTGATAAAAAACTAGACAAAATTTTAAAGAGAATAGAAAAAGAATCAATCAAAAATACTTTTCTGCTTAAAAGTTATAAGGGTTTTTGCCCAGGGACTCATCTGTAATGAAACAGAAAGTTTCCAGGGGCTAGCTTATAAAAACAGAAAACGTTTCGGCAGAAACTACGCCAGCTCAAAGGGAAAACGTACTTTGCCCGAAGGCGCTTCCAGAAAACGTTTCAACAGAGAGAGCAGAGAGGCTGACGGTGGGGTCCCACGCGTCAGGTTTGAATTTCAAAAAAAAAGGCAAACGGAGCTCGTCGGCGCCCGAGAGCCGCGGTGGTCGCCGGCGGCGATCCACGGCGAGGCAGGGGGATCGGAGGGTACCTCCGTGCTCAGGGCGCCATTCCGCGTCGGTCGGTGGTGGTGGTGGTCACCGGCGAGTACCACGTCGACAGCGAGCTTTGCTCCGGCAGACGGCGACTCGGGTGGTCGAGGAACTCGTCGGAGAGGGCTGCAGAGATCAAATTGATGAGGGGGTTAGGCTTCTGGTGGCTAGAGAGGGTAACGGACGGGGTTTGGGCGCCGGAGATGGCCTCACCGGAGCGAATCGTGGTGGAGGCCGAGGCGGATCGGGGCGGCCGGAGTTGGGGAAGGAGACCTCCTCGAGGTCCTCCGAGTGGCCTGGCGTGGTGTTGGTGAGGAGTGGGGATGAGGTGTGCATGAGGGTGAGCTCGGGAGCCCTTTTTATAGACGGTCCGAGGCGGTTGCCGTGAACGGGGATCTCCGGCGAGTGATTACGGCGGTGCCGTGGATGTGCAGGGGGATTAGGGGCTTGGGCAGCACCGTTGAGGTCCACCGGTCCCATTTAGGCGCTAAACGGGCTGGGGTTTGGCGTTATGGGTGAGCTCGACGGAACAGGGGTGGCGCGGCCCGTCGGCGGCAGGGAGCATGTTCCGTGCTTGCCGGGCCACGGCGACGGTGCCACGGGCGTGCGCTGGCACGGCAGGGACACGCGGAGAACCAAGGGGCTTTGGGCGGTGCTGAACGGCGTTCTGCCGTGGTGTGCCTTCTGTCGGCCGCCACGGGAGGTCACGACGCCGCAGAAGACGCCGGCGATGGCGGGCCAGTGCGCCACCGATGCCAGGAAGGCTCCACGCACGCGTGTGAAGCTCCGGACAAGAGGGAGGGGCTACGAGGAATGTGCCAAGTGCACTGTGAACGCGTGAGTGAAACTGACGAACGCAGGATGACACTGAAACTGAATTTTCTGAATTTTGAACAGCAACAGTGCATGCAAGGTGTTCGACAGAATGAATTTGTCCTCTGGGGATTTTTCCTTGAGCTGAAACTTGGTGGAGTGGCTTCTCATTGCTCAAATAGTTTGCCTGAATTTTGGTGGAATTTTTGGAGTAGTGTAGATATGAATTTCATCAAATTTGGCAAATCTGGTCCAAACTTGCAGAGACTGAATTTTGAAAATTTTGAAAAGAGGAGGAGTGGATCAAGATGGTTCTGGGTTGTGGGTACCAAGGACTATCCAGGAGAGTTGGTTTGAGGTCAAAACTCAAATGCAATAGGGTACTTGCTTTGAAAATCACTCAGGCTCCAAATAATTTTCAGAATTGATTTGAGAGGAAAAATAATTAGAATAAAATCCAAAACTTGTTTGGATTAGTTGGGACAGAGAACTTAGGTTGATCACAAGGTGTAGGGGAGGTTTTGGAGGGGTTTTACCACATGGTCAAAATGCCAAGTCATGGGTGGTTCCAAGATATGAAAATCTCAAATTTTCATAGAGTTTCATTTTAAAAGAAAACAAATTAAACTCCCAAAAATGAATTTGAGAGGGAACCAACAGAGAAGAAGTTTTCAAAAGATCAAACACCAAAGTTTGAAAAAAATAAAATCCTTGCCAAAGCAAAGGAGGTTTTTAAGTGGAAGGTTTTTCTGAAAAAGAAAATTTTTAAATGGCCTCTCCCCAAAAACCACAAAGTTTTTGATAAAAACCAAATAAAAATTTTGGAGTGTCACAGTGGTTTATCTGTCAGAGGCCTCACTGCACAGCATCATCCACTCCAGTTGCCCTGCCCTGGAGCGCTTGCTGATTATTTTGGGAATAGAAATCGGTATCAGTTGTCTCCAAATAAAGTTGCCTCACCTTAAAAGCATTGTAATTTGTTTTGAAGGACAGCAACTCATCATCGAAGATGCCCCTTCACTTGAAAGGTTGCTCCTTGATAATTGTTATACACCTTCAGAAATAATTGTCGTCTCTGCGCCCAAACTGGAGACCTTGGGTGTAATTCATGACCCATTTAATAATCACACGGAGTTGGTGTTTGGCTCCTCACCTTTTCAGGTACCATATATTATCATCTACACATTTGTAATCATATGCTTCATTTTTCATTTGTGCGCATAAGTTTTATATCATCTTGGAGTACACTTTGGGTACTAATATTATGGTATATGCTCAATGAAGAGTTCGTCCAATGATAGCCTATCAATGCTGCTGGATTCTATCAAGATCATATATATCATAATTTATAGTTTTGATCTGGACATAATTATTGGCTTGCTGCGATGCTTTCGATCTCTGGAGAATTTATACATAGAGGTGATGATTTCATCCACATTGAAAGCCCATATGTATTGTACTAGAATTAACTGTTCAGCTGTCGTTCTTTTGACATACTCTTTTTTCAGACCTTAACTGTTTTCAATCTTCATGTCTACTTAGGCAGAACCACATGGAGAAAAACATATAACCAATCGTTGGCGTAATAAGCACAAGGATTTTCTCTGTTCTCATGACATTCGTTTAAGGACAATAACAATGGGACGATATGCATCCAACCAGGCAAACAGAAGCTTTGTCACATTCTTCCTGTTGAATGCGAGGTTACTATTGTCCATGAGGCTTAATTTTTACAGCAAGAGATTTCTCATAGACGAACATGTTGAACAGCAAAAAAATAAGTTTCAGGTGGACAAATGGGCTTCTAAACGTGCTCGGCTTCTATTTACAACAAGTTGTAGACATCCTAAAATAATTTTTTTTGCACATGATGTTGATTTTATGTATCAGACCAATCCATTTGTTTGTGACTGCAAAAAAGAGTGGTTGGGTTAGATGTTACTGTCATGTTTAATCTGGGTTTTGTCTAGAAATTTCATGAACAATTAATCCTTGGCCTTTTTGTACCATTTGTATGCTTGACTTGCATGTTGTTGCCCTCGTACTCCCCTCGACCTGCCACTACACTGCCACATCTTTCATGGCTGCTGCTCGTTCCCGTCCGAGGCCTTGCCATCGTTCTCCGCCTTGGTTAGCTCGATGTGCTTGCCGCCGTCTGGTGTTGTCAACATGGTCAACAACCAAGAGGAATCAGGAGATGACTGTATGTGGAGATGCTAACAGTAGGGACCTACCAGGGTCATTGCATTTCGCAAGCACGTGCATCGTTATTACAAGCCAAAACAATACTTCCTCCTAATTGTTTGACAACTAGGTTCCACGCCATTGTCAATGTAGTCAATAAACGAGAAAATTACACAACGAGCGGATAACACTAGGGACCCAGCAGCTCGCACAGTTGTTTTTCAGTTTCAGAGACGGAGCTCAACTCCGCGTTGTGCGGGGGTTGTGGCCCGTCTAGCCCACGCTTACGCTTTTATTAAGCACATGACGAGCCCAGTTGATATTTTTTTTCTTTCTTTAATTGGCTAGCCCAGTCCTTTTTTTTGGAGAATACCAAAACCGAGGCCTACTTGCTTTTCTCAGCCCTGCTGGGCTGCAAATCTTTCAAGAGGAGGAGGAGGGATAAGAAATGGGCTTCCCCAGAAAACAGGCTATAAGTTGTAAGAAATGGGCTGTAAATTTTTAAACCAAAGCCAACCGGCAATTGCATTAAAATATCATTTTTTCAGTATTTCTCTACTCTCTACTCTTATAAAAACCAAAGCCAACTCGCAATTACATTAAAATATCATCTTTTCACCCACAAGATAAACTACTCATACAAATGCATCTTCATGTTCCGCGCAACGAACGGGCATCTTGCTAGTTAAGATTCTAAATTTCATTCACTTTTTTGTGGAGAATTGTTTTTTGAATTTTATTTTGATATAATTTTTTGAAAACTATTTTTAACGTGACTCGAAATTTCGTGATTAAAAGAGTTCGGACCCCACCGAAATATGTAAAAATTTCGTTGATTTTTTTAGCAGTGCCCAGAATATATGGTCTGTAATGCTAATAAAAAGAATATGAGCTTCAAATATCCTTAAGAATTAGCAAATGGGCTGTAAATTATTGAAAATAATGGCTAATGGGTTGTATGCTATTTTCCACAGATTTGGAGGCTGACTTCTGGGTCTACTAGGTTGACGATGACGCTGTGCTAAATTTTTTTTCACGCGTACACAAGGCTTTGTCAACTTAGTCAACACACAGCAGTGACTGTTGGATGTCCATCCAACGGCTGCCGTGCTTCTTCAATCTCTGATCTTCCTGCTCCAGCCGCCCAAACCAGCGCTGGTGGGACTGCCTGCTCCCTCCTCCCGTGGCTGGCTGTGCTGCCGCCAGGCCATCCCTCTAACCACCCACACATCCTGTTATTTTCCGGTGACATCAGCCTCACCTCGCAGCCGACCAGTTAGCGCTCGTTCTCCCCTCAGCGTGGGCATCCGCTACGATGGCTTCGCTGGCTCCGGGTGGTTCTCTTCCTGGGCCCCGCCCTCGTCCACCGCGTTTGTGCTCTTGGCGCGGCGAGGTCAACATGGTCAACAAACAGCAGCCATCGGAAGAGGCTGATAGTAGGGGCCCACACAGGAAAATGCCTCCTTATTACACGCAAAATAATGATTCCTCCACCTGATAGCTGGGACCCACCAGAAGGGTCTCTGTATTTCGCGAAAAAAATGTTCCCCCCGCTGTCAGCTCGGACCAACCGGAAATGCCTCCTTATTACGCACAAAAAAAATGAATACTCCCCCTGCTAACTGGGACTCTCCTTGGTGAGAGGCTGACTTGTGGGCCTACTAAGTTTACGGGGACGGAGGGTTTTGTCAACTTTGTCAATATGAACGACTCTAGCTTTAGTGACCGTACGATGTCCATCCAACGGCCGTAGTGCTTCTTGAACCTCTGGTCTTCGTGCTCCAGCCGCCCAAAGTAGCGCCGGTCGTGCTGCGTGCTCCTGCCTCCCGTGGCTGGCTGTGATGCCGCGGAGGCCTCACTACCCCCTACTACTCCCACCGCTGGCCAGGCCATCCCTCTACTCACCCACACCCCCCGTTATTCTGCGGAGACGGCAGCCTTACCCTCGTACTCCTCTTCGCGTGGGCATCCACTGCTGCGTGTTCCCCGGCTCTGCGTCGTCCGCTTACTAGGCCTCGCCGTCGTCCACCGCCGTGGTGCTCTCGGCGCGGCGTGGTCAATGTGGTCAATGACCGACTTCCATCGGAAGAGTACTATGCATGGAGAGGCTGACAGCTGGGTCCACGGCGGCCGCAAGGAAGTGTCTCCTTATTATGCGCAAAATAATTATTCCTCCACCTGATAGCGGGGACCCACCGGACGGGCCACCGTATTTCACAAAAAAAAATGTTTCCCCCTGACTGCTGGGACCCACTAGCTACATCTTCGCATGCAAGGAAGTGCATCCGGGCAGAAAAACGATTCGCTCCCCTGACTGATAGGACCCACCAACTACATCTTCGCACGCAAGGAAGTGTGTCTGGGCAAAAAAAAACGATTCGCCCCCCTGACTGCTAGGACCCACCAGCTACATCTTCGCAGGCAAGGAAGTGCCTGACAGTCGGGACCCACCTAGTCGAAGCGTATGTAGTGTTGTCATTCTGGTCGCGAACGTGTAAGTACATACTGGTCGTAGTAGAGGCGCGCACGTACACGTACGTACAGCGGCGAGGGTGCAAGAAAGAAAATACGGCCACGTACGTACCTACGGGCAGGGTCTCGAACGCCTACTCACGCATACGTACATGGCTCGGTCGGAACGGAGAAACAGCGTCGTCGTTGTGTTCATGGGGAGCCAACCGGCTGGGTCGGAATGGAATGCGTGGTCGTGTTCATCGGGAGGGCTTGGACAGAACAAGCGATGGAAACGAGGCCTGGCGTACCGCACAACGGAGGAAACGGCCTTGTGTTCGACCGGCCACGTTCGAAACGGGGTCCTGTTGATCGGGAGGGGCCTGGCGTACCGCAAAACGGAGGAAATGGACCTACAGTCGAAACGGGGGTCCTGTTGATCGCGAGGGGTGTGGCGTACCGCAAAATGGAGGAAACGCACCTCCTACGATCGAAACAGGGGTCCTGTTGATCGGGAGAGGTGTGGCGTACTGCAAAACGGACGAAACGGACCTCCTACGATCGAAACGGGGTCATGTTGATCGGGAGGGGTGTGGCGTACCGCAAAACGGATGAAACGGACCTCCTACGGTCGAAACAGGGGTCCTGTTCATTGGGAGGGGTGTGGCGTACCACAAAACGGGACTCCACGGGATACTGTTCATCTCCACCGTGGACCTCCTCCAGCCTCCACGGGGTACCGTCGACCTCCTCCAGCCTCCACGGGCTCCTGTTCATCCAGCCTCCACCGCGCGCTACTCCATCGGCTACTGTTCAACCACCCCTTCACGGGCACCCCTCCACCGTCTACTGTTCATCCAGCCATCCACACCACGGGGTCCTGTTCAACCACCCCTCCACGGCCACCCCTCCACCGTCTACCGTTCATCCAGCCCTCCACACCACGGGTTCCTGTTCATCCAGAGGCAACGCCACCACTCACTGTTC
>NC_041389.1:125397152-125473001 GCF_002162155.2 Triticum dicoccoides
CGGCTTCAGTTAGCAGCAGTAGCGAAGGAATCGCTCCATCAGGTTTAGTTAACAGCCATCGATTGATCGCTCGGGTTCAGTAATGCGTAGCCTGTAGTGCAATCGCTCGGGTTCAGTTAGAGCTCAACACCTCGCTCGGCTTTAGTTCGAGCCAACGCCTCGCACACACATGTGCGTACGTACAAGAGAAACGCGCATCACTCGGCTCCCGACCTCCCACCGTAACCGGCAACTCCCCGAAATTTTCCTCCCCCTCGCTTCAACCACAGTTTTTTCCGTCATGGACGGCCCAAAGAATGTCATGCAGCTGCGTGTCCGGCCCGCCGAGGACGAAAAGCCCATTTTCTGTTATGATTTTTTGTCATAGAAGTAGGAGCCCACCACATCTATGATGATACCGGGTTTTGTCACAATTATCATCATAGAACTGTCATATGTATGACATAATTTTTTTTCGTTCGACCCAAAATGTCACGGATGTGTCTTTTTTAATTTTTTTAGTGCTAGAAGGTCTAGGGCAGTGAGAAAAACAAACAGAACTCCCTGGTTGACCTCACCTCAGCCATCATCGACCACTACTACATGAAGATGAAGTATGAGAGCAAGAAGGACAAGAACACCTGGCACACTGTCTGGCATGAGAGACTGGATGAACAACACGTCAAGTACGCGACCAAGGACGCATACACAAGCTACAAGATATACAAGCGGATCGTTGACATGAGGGATTGTCTTCTACCTACCCCAGACGAGGGATCGAGCCATAGAGCAGTGGCGGGAGTGTCACAAGAAGTAGATGACTAGACGATCGTTTCTCCTAGTTTAGAATGCATGCAAGTGTTTATTGAGGTTTGTGCGAATGATCTGTATAGTCACTTATGTAATTGGATGTTTATTTCAATTATATATACATGTTATTCTTATATATACAGAGCAAGTCACATGGCTTCTTAGCAGCAATCGTCCGTGTTATTATTGGTCTTCGCACGCATTTCTGATTACGAACCTATTTGCCGTGTATCACACACATCTTGTTCAGTTGAACCGTTTCCATTGTGTTGCCTAATCACACACAGTTCATCCTAGTGAACTGTATGTCGTATACCACACACACCCTCACCTGGCTGTCCATTTCTGTTGTTCTGCATCATCGCAAACAGTTCTTCTGGATTAACCATTTGCCACTCATCGCACACGCAAGTCTAGTATGAACCGTGTTTGATGTTGCTACGATCGCAAACGTTTTGCATCTTAACATCACCGTTTGTGATTGATGCATCGCACACAGTTTCGTCGAAGGGCTCTGATTCGACTATCGCGTTTGGACCATCCTGCAGTAGTGAAGAGTGTTAAACCATTTCTTAGCATCACCCTTAAATGAGAAAGGAAACAACTTAAGAATATAATAGTAGCATTTTTTTCCTCATGAGAAAATAGGGTGGCTACATTATTCAATTTATTAGTAAGGTGTGCTGATAACCCACAAGTATAGAGGATCGCAACAGTTTTCGTGGGTAGAGTATTCAACCCAAATTTATTGATTCAACACAAAGGGAGCCGAAGTATTTGCAAGTATTAGTAGTTATTGTCAATTCAACCACACCTGGAGACTAAATATCTGCACCAGAGTGATCAGTAGCATAGTAGTATGGTAATTTGATAGTGGTACTAACAATAGGAGTGGCAACAGTGACAATACCAATAGCAGTTTATAGTAATTGTGATAGTAGCAGCAAAAACAATAGTAACTTAGCAATATCAATATGTGAAAATCTCATAGGCATTGCATCAGTGATGGATAATTATGTTCGATAACATTCATCACGTAACAGTTATAACCTAGGGCGACACAGAACTAGCTCCAATTCATCTATGTAATGTAGGCATGTATTCCGGACATAGTCATACGTGCTTATAGTAAGAACTTGCATGGCATCTTTTGTCCTACCCTCCTGTGGCTGCGGGGTCCATAAGGAAACTAAGGTATATTAAGGCCTCCTTTTAATAGAGAACCGGAACAAAGCATTAGCACATAGTGAATAGATGAACTCCTCAAACTACGGTAATCACTGGAAAGAATCCCAATTATTGTCACCTTGGGGTATGTGGATCATAGCACGTAATAGGTGTGTATAAATTGCATGGTAGGATCAAGAACACAAATATATTCATGGAAACGTAAAGGTTTCAGATATGAAATCATGGCACTCAGGCCCTAGTGACAAGCATTAAGCATAGAAAAGTCATCGCAACATCAATCTCAGAACATACTGGATACTAAGGATCAAGCCCTAATAAAACTAATTCGACTACATGATAAATATCATCCAAACCATCACCGTGCAGTAAGACTATGAAGGAATTACTGGCACCCGATAATGAGCATCATGAAATTGGTGATGAAGAAAGGTTGGAGATGATGAAGGCAACGAATCCCCCTCTTTGGAGCCCCAAACGGACTCCAGATCTGTCCTCCCGATGAATAATAGGAGGTGGTGGCGACTCCATATTAAAAAACGCGACGATTCTTTTACTCTTATTTTTTTCTTGGGAAATAGGAATTTATAGTGCTGAGATTAGGGTCAGCAGAGCTTCATGGGCCCCACAAGCCACCAGGGCACACCTAGGGGGGTGGGCGCGCACCGGTGCCTCGTGGGCAGTAGGTGGCCCGCTCTAGTGGGTCTTTTCTCCACTATTTTTCATTTATTCTAGAAAAATCTCCAAAAAATTTCATCCAATTCCGAGAACTTTTATTTCTGCAGAAAAACAACACCATGGTAGTTCTGCAGAAAAGAGCGTCAGTCTGGGTTAGTTTCATTCAAATCATGCAAATCAGAGTCCAAAACAAGGGCAAAAGTGTTTGGAAAAGTAGATACGATGGAGACATATCAACTGCCCAAGCTTAACTCATTGCTTGTCCTCAAGCAATTAAGTTGACAAACTGAAAGTGATAAAGAAAAACTTTTACGAACTCTTTTGTTCTTGTATCTATGTATATGCTTAAATAATACCATATTTTTCAGCAAAGATCATAACTAACAATGCAAATGATAACTCTCAGAAATTGTATTCACTCATATCAATGGCATAATCAACTAGCAAGCAATAATAAGATATCTCAAATGCTAACGCTTTGTCAAAACAATCATAATATAATATGACAACATGGTTTCTTGCTAGACCTTTCTGAGACGGCAAAACATAAATGTAGAGCACCTCCACAGTTCAAGCAGCGGCTAAACATTGTAATCAATGATAAAAGAGATCCAGTCATGATGCACACAATATTAACTATACAAAATGCATAAAAATGACAATAGTGCTCTCAGGACTAGTGCTTGTTTGAGAAGCGGATGACTCACCAATAAAAGTAAAATAATATAATAGTAAATAGATAGGCCCTTTGCATAGGGAAGCATGGATTTGCAGAGGTTCCAGAGCTCAAAGCTTAAATTAGAGATAAATGTCATTTTGGGAGGTATGACTTTCCTGTCAACATCACGACCGAGAGTTTTCAATATCTTCCATGCTAAACAAATTAGTGGCAGTTCCCAAGCAGTAAGGTAAAGTTTACTCCCCCTCCACCAACAAACACAAGCCATGGCTAGCCGAATCCACGAGTGACATTCATACCAACAACTTTCCAGGGGGTTTGTTTCATTATTTATCTATTTGATGATGGGACTTGGCATCCCGATTACCGGCCCCTCTCGTGTAAGGATAAGTGAATAAACACCCGTCATGAGAATAACCCACTTATCATGGAAGATACTGACCGCCCCCTATCGCTCCATGAGTGGTACGGGCATACAAAACATATGTTCATTTGAATATTTAGAGGTGGCACACGCAAACTTACTTGGAATGGCAGAGTAATACTGCATATAGGTAGATATAGTGGACTCGTCCAGAAGAACTTTGGTTTAGGGATTTGTACGCACAAGTAGTGTTCCCGCTTAGTATAGGAAAAGGCTACCAAATAGGTTGAGAAGCGACCAACTAGAGAACGAAAACGGTCATATACATGCATTGAGAATAATTAACATTGAATACTAGCATGAGTAGGATATAAGCACCATGAACATAAATATCATGGAGGGTATGTTGATTTTGAATCAACTACATGTGTGAACATGTGCCAAGTCAATCCACTTGAAACATTCAGAGGGGCATACAATATCATCATACTACAACGTAATCATTTTAATGCATGTTGACACCCAAGATAAATTGTTATCCACCCCTAGCTACTTAAGCATGGCATGAGCAACTATAATCCCTAATTTTCATCATAAACATGTTTAATCATAATATGTTGAATCATGGATACTAAGTTAAACATATTTACAAAAACAAAAACAAGTTGAGTTCATACCCGCTTTTCCTTGCCATAGTCACTTCATAAAATATCGTCATTATTGCCTTTCACTTGCATGATAATAGAGAAAGAGTGTCGTGGACTAAGTTGGAATCTATAAACATTTTATTCAAAAGAGAAGAGAAGGTAATATGGACTCGTTGTTAGATCAGCAATAATGCATATGAGACCCACTCATAATTTTCATTGTGGTCTTCTCCTTGCGACGACTAAACGAAAAGGAAAGAATTTCAGAGAAACACACTAAAATATTTTTGGACTTTTTAGTCTTTCTTGAAGAAAGTAAAATAACAAAGGAAAAAACAAGAAAAACTATTTAGATGGGAAAGCTTCCAACAAGCAAAAGAAGAAGCGAGAAATCCTTTTGGGTTTTTTTAATACTACAACTAATTAAGCAAGAAAGAGGAAACAAAAAAGAAGCAAGAAATATTTTTGAATTTTCTCTAAGTTTTTTTTCAAACAGACAAGAAGAAGGCAAAAATAAAACTAAGATGGATTATACAAGGAAAGAGGATGAACACCGACAACTGGAATGAAACATGTGAACTTGAATGTAATGTGAGTGAGGAATATGTACTCCCCCATGCTGAGGCTTTTGCCTAGCTAGGTAATCACCAACCATAGTAGCCATCTGGTCCAACATGAAGGTGTTGAGGCGGCGGCACCTAAGTGTCCCAATCCTAGGCCTCATCTTCTACCGCAGCCAATGGATTCCAGTACACAGTAATGTCTAGTGGCATGACAGTGTATCCGTTCCTGGTATGAGAGTAAAACAAAGTAACTGCAGGCAACAAAATAATATCCCAAGAATTCTCGCTCAATACCAAGTTATAGCGAATATGGTGAGGAGGCTCAGGGGCATCAATAAAGTGGTGATCCTGCATAGACTAGTGATCTAGGTAAACTCTAGGAAACAAGTAATCGTGAGGGTGTATGTTAACATTAAAATGTGTCTCTAAGGGAATAACATAAATACCACCATGAATTTTAACCTTAGTCCTATTAGTGTGAAGGGGGCGTGCAATGATAGCTCCAAGGTTATATGTGTTGTCATTATGAAGTGCACGACGTAATTTGGAAAACTCAGGAGTCACATACCAAATAGCAATCCCTCACAATAGTTTAGGAAACGGAGCTTCGACCAAAGAGATCAAAAATGTCATTTTGGGAGAACATGAGAGTGAGCTACCAGGATTTTTTTTGTAGATGTAAGAGACAAAGTGGGCTGAACAAATAAGTGAGGGGGTCCCTGTGGGCCCACAAGACACTAGGGCGCGCCTACGCCTTGTGGGCACCTGGGTCATCCCCCCAGGGTGTTTTAAGTGCTAAAGATTCTTAAATATTCTTCAAAAATTAATATTAAATTTTTACATCATTTTGAACACTTTTATTTTTGGGCTATTTTTTATAGCATGGATAATTCAGAAACAGAATAATTATGGCATTTTACTGCATTTAGCTAAAAATAATAGAGAACAAAAGTATGTGCAGAAAGTTGTGCTTACTAAATTCATCGACCACATCCCCCAGAAAAAGAATCCATTAATAATGTTGATCAAGTCTTATTAACAAACCGTTTTCGAATGACATGAAACCGAAGAATCTTCACATAACACTAAGTTACCTCAATGGGGCTATGCATCTCCCCTACAATAAGAGTCTCGTATTTCTTTTTGACAGAAGGAATAGGAAGTTGAAAAGTTCCAATAGTAATTGTTGAAGCTTTTTCAATAATATTAATACCATTCACTTGAAATTGTTTCTTCGGAAAATGTACCGTATGCTCATTGCGTAAAATGAAAAGTGACCTTACTTTTATTGCAATCAACAACAGCCCCCGCAGTATTCTAGAATGGTCTACCAAGGATAATCGACATGTTGTGATCCTCGGGCATATCAAGTATAACAAAGTCTGTCAAGATAGTAACATTTGCAACTACAACGGGCACATCATCACAAATGTGGATAGGTATGGCAGTTGATTTGTCACCCATTTCCAGTGATATTTTAGTAGGTGTGGGTTTATTCAAATAAAGTCTTCTTTACAAAGAGAAATGTATAACACTAACACCAACTCCCAAACCACATAAAGTAGTTTTGACATAATTTCTTTTAATGGAGCATGGCATAGTGGGTATTCCAAGATCTCCTAGTTTCTTAGGCACGCCATCCTTAAAGAACAGTTTGCAAGCATGGTGGAGATTTCAGCTTCCGGTATTTTCCTTTTATGAGGGACAATATCTTTCATGTATTAAGCATATGGGGCCATCTTTGGAATGTCAGTCAAGCGAGTACGCAAAAATACTTGCCTAAGCATTTTAGCAAAGCGTTTAAATTCTTCCTCATCTTTACTCTTGGATGGCTTAGGAGGAAAGGTTCTCTTTCTTTGCCATGTTTTCTAGCAATGAAATTCCTTTTATCATAACGTTTGTTTTTAGGAGGTGGTTCTCAAGATCAACATAGTTTCTATCTCAACATCATTACCTTGTTCTTTATCATTGTATGGTTGAGAATCTACATGAACATCATCATTATCAATTTCATTATTAGTAGGTGAATTACCAGATCGTGCCTCAGCATCAGAAATAGAAACAACATTACTATTCTTAGAAGGTTTTTCTATCTCAGGTTCACTAGAAGCATGCAAAGTCCTATCATTTTATTTTTATTTTTCTTCTTGGATGGACTAGGTGCATATATATTAATTCTTTGAGAGTCTTGTTCAATTCTTTTAGGGTGACCTTCAGGATACAGTGGCTCCTGAATCATTCTACCCCATCTAGTCATAACTCTATGGCATGATCATTCGTGTTATTATTCATCTCATTAAGAAAACCATTTTGAGATTTAGCAACTTTCTCTAACTGAGTTTGGACCGTGGAAGCGTGTTTACCTACACCTTTGACATCATTAGCAATTCTACACAACAAGTCACTCAGGCGATCGATTATGTAGGCATTACATTTCAATCGTTTCATAACATATGCATTAAAATGATCCTGCTTAATAATGTAATTGTCAAATTCATACAAGTATTGACTAGCAGTTTATTATAAGGAATATCACCTTCATCGAATCTTATAAGAGAATTTACCTCCACTACCTATGTAGGGGTATCGAGTCCATGTATTTCTTCAATAGGTGGTAAGTTCTTAACACCTTTAGCTTTAAAGCCTTTTTCTTTCATAGATTTCTTTGCCCCTTGCATATCTTCACGACTAAGAAATAAAATACCCCTCTTGTTCGGAGTACATCCATGACGATTTTATGACGGAATCAATATAGTCATACCTGTGCTGTCGTAGAAGTGTTCCATGTCATTACCAAAATTATCATCACAGAAGTGTCCACTTCCATGACGATAAATCGTGAGTCATAGAAATGCTTTCATCAAGGGTGACCGACACATGGAATCCATAGTAATGGCTTGCCGTTAAGCTATCGGGTCCTGTTTTGGATCCGATAACCCGTTAACAACCCCGACCAGTGGGGTTTTCCACATGTAAAATCATCATTGGATGGAGGAAACACACATCAGCTCATCATTGGGACAGATGTCATCCACTCATTGGACCGAAGGCGCCTATGACACGTTAAGGGAGTCCCGGATTAGGGGGTGTCCGGATGACCGGACTATAACCTTTGGCCGGACTCCTGGACTATGAAGATACAGGATTGAAGACTTCGTCCCGTGTACGGATGGGACTTTCCTTGGTGTGGAAGGCAAGCTTGGCGATATGGATATGTAGATCTCCTCCCATTGTAACCGACTCTGTGTAACCCTAGCCCTCTCCGGTGTCTATATAAACCGGAGGGTTTTAGTCTGTAGGACGAACAACAATGATACCATAGGCTAGCTTCTAGGGTTTAGCCTCTCTGATCTCGTGGTAGATCTACTCTTGTACTACCCATATCATCAATATTAATCAAGCAGGAGTAGGGTTTTACATCCATCGAGAGGGCCCGAACCTGGGTAAAAACATCGTGTCCCTTGTCTCCTGTTACCATCCACCTAGACGCACAGTTCGGGAGCCCCTACCCGAGATCCGCCGGTTTTGACACCGAGATTGGTGCTTTCATTGAGAGTTCCTCTGTGTTGTCATCTTTAGGCCCGATGGCTCCTCCGATCATCAACAACGATGCGGTCCAGGGTGACACTTTTCTCCCTGGACAGATCTTCGTATTCGGCGGCTTTGCACTGCGGGCCAATTCGCTTGTCCATCTGGAGCAGATCGAAAGCTACGCCCCTGGCCATCAGATCAGATTTGGAAGTTTGAACTACCCGGCTGACATCCGCGGAGACTTGATCTTCGATGGGTTCGAGCCACAGCCGAGCATGCCACACTGCCACAATGGAAATGATCTAGCTCTGCCGCTGAACAGTGCCCAGGAGGCCGCCCCAGTGTCCGCTCTGACCCTTAGCTCGGAGCCGACGGTGCCAATCGAGGACGGGTGGCTGGACACCGCCTCGAGGGCTGCAATCTCTACGGCGAATGAGCCGAACACCAGCCTTGTCCTTTGCGAAACTTGTGACTCCAGGGTACCAGACTCCTTTCCGGACTCCGAACCTTCCGCGCCCGTGCCGGTCGAATCCGATTGGGCGCCGATCATGGAGTGCGCCGCCGCGGACATCTCTCAACACTCGCTCTTCGGCGACATTCTGAATTCACTAAAGTCTCTCTCTTTATCAGGAGAGCCCTGGCCGGACTATGGTCAGCAAGGATGGGGTGCGGATAACGAAGAAATTCAAAGCCCACCCACCACCCACTTCGTAGCCACTGTCGATGATTTAACCGACATGCTCGACTTTGACTCCGAAGACATTGACGGTATGGACGAAGATGTAGGAGACGAACAGGAACCAGCGCCTACAGGGCACTGGACAACCACCTCATCTAACGATGTATACATGGTGGACACACCTGAAAGAAACGACGACGAGGAACAAAGGGATGCAATGAGGGATCATTCCCTTGAAAAGCAGTCAAAGCGGCGGCGTAAGCGCTGCTCCAAACCCCACTGAGGGAGTCCCGGACTAGGGGGTGTCCGGATAGCCGAACTATCATCATCGACCGGACTCCAAGACTATGAAGATACAAGATTGAAGACTTCTTCCCGTGTCCGGATGGGACTTTCCTTGGCGTGGAAGGCAAGCTTGGCGATACGGATATGTAGATCTCCTACCATTGTAACCGACTCTGTGTAACCCTAGCCCTCTCCGGTGTCTATATAAACTGGATGGATTTAGTCCGTAGGACGAACAACAATCATACCATAGGCTAGCTTCTAGGGTTTAGCCTCCTTGATCTCGTGGTAGATCTACTCTTGTAACACACATCATCAATATTAATCAAGTAGGACGTAGGGTTTTACCTCCATCAAGAGGGCCCGAACCTGGGTAAAACATCGTGTCCCTCGTCTCCTGTTACCATCCGCCTAGACGCACAGTTCCGGACCCCCTACCTGAGATCCGCCGGTTTTCACAACGACATTGGTGCTTTCATTGAGAGTTCCTATGTGTCGTCGCTGATAGGCTCGATGGCTTCTTCGATCATCATCAACGATGTAGTCCAGGGTGAGACCTTCCTCCCCGGATAGATCTTCGTATTCGGCGGCTTTGCACTGCGAGCCAATTCGCTTGGCCATCTAGAGCAGATCGAAAGTTACGCCCCTGGCCGTCAGGTCAGATTTGGAAGTTTGAACTTCACGGCTGACATCCGTGGGGACTTGATCCTCGATGGATTCGAGCCACAGCCGAGCGTGCCGCACTGTCACGACGAGCACGATTTAGCTCTGCGGCCGGACAGTGCCCTGGAGGCCGCACTTGAGCCCGCTCCGATCTTCAATTCAGAGCCGGCTGCGCAGATCGAGGACGGATGGTTAGACACTGCCTCGAGGGATGCAACCCCTATGACGATAGAGCCGAACACCGATCTTGTCCCTGAGGCTCGTGACTCTGAGGTGTCGGACTCCTTTCCAGACTCCGAACCTCCCGCGCCCCACCAATCGAATCCGGTTGGGCGCCGATAATGGAGTTTACTGCCTCAGACATCTTTCAGCACTCACCTTTTGGCGACATCCTGAGTTCGCTAAGGTATCTCTCATTATCAGGAGAGCCCTGGCCGGACCGCGGCCAGGATGGTTGGGATTCGGACGACGAAGAAATTCAAAACCCACCCACCACCTACTTGGTAGCCACTGTCGATGATCTAACCGACATGCTAGACTACGAGTCCGAAGACATCGATGGTATGGACGATGATGCCGGAGATGACCAAGAACCAGCGCCTACCAGGCACTGGAAAGCCACCTCGTCATATGATATATACATGGTGGATATCCCAAAGGATGGGAATGGCGAAGGGGCAGCGGAGGATGACCCCTCCAAGAAACAGCCCAAGTGCCGGCGTCAGTGGCGCCGCTCTAAATCCCGCCATAGCAAGAATGAAGATTCCGGCACCGGAGATAATAACACCCCGGATAGGGCCGAAGACAACCCACTCCAGCAAAACCCAGCGCTGGAGGACGGAGACGCCAACCCTCATGAGAGAGTGGCAGAAGAAGAGGTAGAGGATTATATGCCTCCCTCCGAAGACGAGGCAAGCCTCGACGACAACGAATTCGTCGTGCCAGAGGATCCCGTCGAACAGGAGCGTTTCAAACACAGGCTTATGGCCACGGCGAACAGCCTCAAGAAAAAGCAGCAACAACTTAGAGCTGATCAAGATCTGCTAGGCGACGGGTGGACTGAAGTCCTCGCGGCCAAAGAGCATGAGCTCAAACGACCCTCCAAAAGCTACCCTAAACGTAAGCTGCTCCCCCGATTAGAGGAGGAGGCATACGAACCTGTCACATCCCTGGTCCTGTTATGCACTAGGCTAGACCTTCGTGTGAGCATCATGTTTTAATTCAAATGAAAATTTGAATTGAGGAATTTTCTAAAGCCTCAGAAGACCTCTAAAAATAACCAACATTTAAATCTCATCAAACGAGTCCAAAGAAATGTTCCTGTTACTCTGTGAAAATATTGGTAAGAGGTAAAATTCAAACCAATATTTTTGGAATCACAGAATTATTTATTTTTGGGCCTTTGACTTAAACCAGTGACATATTTGAGTTGAATTTATTTCTATTATATAAGAAATAAAGTTCAAATATTTTTGTAAGTTGCCTGTGACCTTGGACCAGTTCCTGAGCTCACATACAATTTACAGAAAGTTTAAAAAAAATGATTTGATATTTTAAATCAAATCGAAACCAATTCCAGAAAATAGAAAACAGAAACAAATAAAAGAAAGAGAGACACTCACCTGGAAACCTACTGTGCGGCCCAGCACTGTAGCCTGTGCTGGCCCAGCCCACCTCCACCTCCCCTGTCGTCTTCCTCCCCGGGCCAGTAGGCAGAGCGCGTGCTCGCCGCGCGTGCACACGCGCCCGAGCCACCTCCTGCCTGGCTGCCTGTGTCCCCAACGCCCTGGACGCCTCCATGCGTCGCCACGCATCACCCCGGACCCTCTCGCCCACTTCCTCGTCCTCATCCCCTCCTCTCTCCCGCTCTACACCTCGTGCCCGAGCGCCACCATCGCCACCGACGCCGTTCGTCACAACCATCGGCCACCCCTCGCCCTGCCGCTGAGCTCAGGAGCTCCGCCTCGACCCCCTCTTCCTCCCCACCGATCCACGCCCCACCGGAAGCCCTGTAGCGTCGTCCTCAAGCTCATCTTCAACCTTCGGCCGCCGTCAACCTCATCGTTGGTTCGCCGCCGTTCTTGCTTCCCCGAGCTCGCTGACCTTCCCTGCATGATCCTGTGAGCCCCTGAACCGATTCCCCCTCTCCTTTGCCCTGTAAGGCCGCTGTAGCCGTGCTAACCACCGGGGCCGAGAGCCACCGCCGCTGTGGTTCCTCACCGCCGTGGTCAGAGCCACTGTGGCTCGAAGCCGGGCACACCACCATGCTCCACACCGCACCAGGAGCACGTAGCACTCACCAACGCCTCCCCTGGCGCCCTGCATCGCCTAACCCGCCGTTGGCCGAACTCCGGCCGCCGCCGCGAGCTCGTTTCCGGCCAGCTCTGTCCACCCCGGCTGCTGCCACTAGTCGTGTTGGATGCGCGCGAGTCCCAGCACCACGTAGAGCCCCTCCGCCGCTCTTTTGGCCGCCGGAGGAGGAAACCCGCACCTCTCCGCCGTCTCTGGCCCTGCCGGCGACGAGCCCCGGGTCAACTCCGGCGAGTTTGACCCGGGTTTGACCGTTTTGACCGGTGAGGGTTGAACCCTCTCTTTCACTGACATGCGGGCCCCGGTCCCTGTTATTTAGCTAAGTGTTAAAATTAACTTAAGTTAATCCCATAGTCACTGACGTGTGGGTCCAGGGACTAATTAGCCTAGATTAACTTTTAGTTAGTACTAATTAACCATGTTAACTGACTGAGACACTGACGTGTGGGTCCCAGCGTCAGGTTTGACCTGGGCTGGTGCCTTTGACCTGATGACGTCACCCTGACACAGTGTTGATGCATTAATTCAATTACTGGAATTATTCTTATATAGGAAATTCCAGAAAATACCACAAACTTCTAAAATTCATAGTAAATAAACCATAGCTCCAAATCAAATAAGTTATATATGAAAAATTATCAGAAAAATGCAATCTATCCATCTGTATCATTTTCATGCATATTTGAACAATGTTTGTCCTCTATTTTGGACAAAACAAATAAAGGGCGTTTAAATAATCATATATGGAGTTGGAATTTGAATCATGTATTCAAACCAACTTCATTTAAATCATAGCTAGATGCATTAGCTCAAATCGCAGCATATTGCCATGTCATGATCATGCATCATATTGTGCATTGCATTGATTGTGCTTCTTCTTTGTTTGTCGGTGTTTGTCCCCTCTCGATAGACGTGGTTCCGACAACGAGTTCGATGACACCGATGAAGAACTATATTATCTTCAGAAGTGCCAGGCAAGCAAAACCCCCTTTTTCATTCCGATACAATCCCACTCTCTCGCTCCTGCTCTCTTTTGCTGCATTAGGACAACAACGATTCAACTGTTACTTGCTGCGGTAGCTGAACCCCTTTATCCTCTGCATGACCTGTCATTTCCACAGTAAATAGATGAAACCCACTAGCATGAGTAGGAGTTGTTTGAGCCCTGTTGTGCCTACTCATTCATGCTTGTTTGTCATGCCTGCTACTGCTTAGAGTTGAGTCAGGTCTAATTCATCGGGGATGAATCAGAGGTGTATGAACATGTCCTACTGTGTGTGAGCTAAGTGTGTGAATACGATTTGGTAAAGGTAGCGGTGAGAGGCCATGTAGGAGTACATGGTGGGTTGTCTCATTGCAGCCGTCCTCAGGAACTAAGTTCTGTGTTTGTGATCCATGAAACAGATACTACCATGCATTGGGCCCGAAACCAATGGACCCTCTCGGCTTCTTAATAACCCTTGTTCTCTGTCTAGGAGTTGCAACTAGTTTCTGGTGTTTGTAGGATATGTGTTGGAGGCCGTGGGCAGCGCTGACCGGAGGAGTGGGCTGTGATGCGGTAGATACACCATGGCCCGGTGTACCGAGCGCCCGTTTGGTGTCTCGGGAACCCTGCACACATCGTTTGGGGCTGTGAGCGAAACTCCGGCCGGATCTCCTCATGGATGGAACCCGAATAGGCGATAAACCTGGACTAGAGACTTGAGTGTTTAGGTAGGCCGTGGCCGACACCCACGTTGGGCTTCCGCTTGAAGGTTGCCGAGTACATGTCATGTGAACGGCGGTAAGTGGTGAGAGCGTGTGTGAAGAAGTACACCCCTGCAGGGTTAACATCATCTATTCAAATAGCCGTGTCCGCGGTAAAGGACTTCTGGGCTGCTTATATCAGTTCATAGACAAGTGAAAGTGGATACTCTAAAATGCGCAAGATAAGCGTGAGTGCTATGGTTGGCGTTCTCATAGGGAGACGGGAGCGGATCCATAGTGGTGTATTGATATGGTGAATATGTGGACTCATGTGCGCCACCTCAAAAGAGTTACTTGCAGTCGTAGTTCAGGATAGCCACCGAGTCAAAGCTGGCTTGCTGCAGTTAAACCCCACCATCCCCTTTGTTGATAATGATGCATATGTAGATAGTTCTGATGTAAGTCTTGCTGGGTACATTTGTACTCACGTTTGCCTATTTTATGTTTTTGCAGAGAGACTTCAGTCTCACTAGTAGTTCCACATGGACTTCGATGTTTAGCTTGTTACCTCAGCTACGATCTTGTGCCCTCGGCAGGATCTGGTAGATAGTCAAGCTTCTCAGCCTTTTTCTTTTGTAGATGTCTGTACTCAGACATGTTAAGCTTCCGCATGTGTTTGACTTGTATGCTCTGAATGTCGGGTCGTGAGACCCTTGTTTGTAATATCTCGCTCCTCGGAGCCTATTGAATAAATACTTGAGTCGTAGAGTCATGTTGTGATGCCATGTTGTATTTGCACATATCGAGCATATTGTGTGTATGTTATTGAAATGCTTGGTATGTGTGGGATCTGACTATCTAGTTGTTTATCTTTAGTAGCCTCTCTTACCGGGAAATGTCTCCTAGTGTTTCCACTGAGCCATGGTAGCTTCCTACTGCTCCGGAACACTTAGGCTGGCCGGCATGTGTCCTTCTTTGTTCCTGTGTCTGTCCCTTCAGGGAAATGTCACGCGATGAATACCGGAGTCCTATTAGCCCGCTACAGCCCGGTTCACCGGAGTCCTGCTAGCCCAGTGCTACAACCTGGATTCACTCGCTGATGACCGACACGTTCATTGTTGGGTCATGTATGCCTGTCCCTGTAAGTTTGTGCCACTTTGGGTTTACGACTAGCCATGTCAGCCCGGGCTCCTTATCATATGGATGCTAGCGACACTATCATATACGTGTGCCAAAAGACGCAAACGGTCCCGGGCAAAGGTAAGGCGACACCCGTGGGGATACCGTGCGTGAGGCCGCAAAGTGATATGAGGTGTTACATGCTAGATCGATGTGGCATTGAGTCGGGGTCCTGACAGCATTGGTATCAGAGCTTGACTGCCTGTAGGATTACCAAGCCAAACTGGTCGAAGTTGAGTCTAGAAATTCTTTAGTTATATAAGGGAATTGATTGTGGGATGGAACGTAAGGCTCTTTTTACTCCTTTACCTCATGCCCTTCTGATCTGAGTCGTCTTATCTTTCCTACGGGGTTAAGGAACTAGGCTTTCTCTTCTTTCTATCAGGATCACGTGTTACTAATCCGTAGTCTTATAGAATTGTTGGACTTAAGCCTCGTTTCAGTTCCTATTACTCCCGTATGTTAACTGTGATCTCGAAACCTTGATATTGTGCTTCTGAGTGGCTATGCCACCATTTTTGTAGTATGTCTCCAAACTTTTGAGCTTTTACAGCCGTTATGCTGTCCGAGTCATCCCAGGTTTCTAAACAATCTAAGGCACTTGCAAATCCTTTCCCTCTGGTTTTTATGTTCCTTTGGGCCACGTTAATCACACTAATTGCTGGGTTGAGGTATTCTATTGCCTCGACATATATGTTGGAATTATTATTATGACCCTAGGTGTCCTAGGGGATCATCTAGTAATCTAGCCATGATTTGTGTCCCAGTGTGATGATTCTGGCCATCATTCTCGAAAGCATCCCGTGACGTTATTAGTTAGTAGGTATTCCATTCCTGGGTTTTGAACCCAATATTCACCCTACTTACTTCATGTTGATAGTGTTTGATAGTTCCTTTAGGTTATTAGTAACCTTGCGATAGTTCTCGAGGTTCGTGGTATATCGTTCTTCCAAATACCATGAACTGCTTATGGCAGAAGTTCCTCGCTGATCAAAAGATCACAATCAGAGTGCTCCTGATAAGCTCTCGATTCTATATTGTGACTCTGCCAGTTCTACCTTTCGGCATGGGTTATCCGGAAGAAACCTATTGAACCTGGTTCGACATACTAGTCCATGCATCCACAACTCAGAAAATTGTATGTTCCATTGAGTTGTCCCTCTTTAGTTGTATTCCGGCCTTCATCTATCAGTTGATAGCCAAGAGTACGCGTGCATTTGTTCATCGATGCCTATTACTCTGGTGGTCCGTCGAGCCATTCTATTTCAGAATGACTAGGAGAAACAAACTCCAGAACCTCATCCATATCCAGGATTGGGTCAAAGTAGTTGTACTCCGCAAATCAAAATGCTAATCCAGCTTCTGGTCTGTTCTACCTTGAAGTATTACCTTCTTTATGTCAGGATTATCGTGGGAATTGCACACCATCCTATGAACTCTTGATACAGTGATACTCCTTATCATCATTATTCATTCCTCGGTTTCGTGTTACTGTAACCGAAACGTCGACAAGTGAATCATGATGTGTAAAATCAATACCCCTAGCAACCATGTTGCCTAGTGGTTAATGGATGAAAATCTCATTCTTAGTGTGTTGGTTATGGAATCATCATTCTAAGATTGATCATGCTACCTAGTCCTTATTTCCGGTGCACTCTTTGATCAATGAGTTAGGATTGTATCAATCCCTCGCTCTTTTGATCATATCGTCTTGCCCTGAAAAGCAAGATTGTCCTCGAGCTTAGTAACATATTAGTGGTTCGTGATTTTCCGAATATCTTCTCGAAAGTATCACCAGGTCATCACCTGACTGTTATGTCGAGCTCGTGATCAAGTTGGTTTCTTGTAAACCACCCCTTCTCCAAGAATCTGTGTTGGATACCCCTGAGCTATTTGGTCAAGCTAAACAACAACTTGGAGAGTTGGAAGATAAAAGCTTTCCTGGCTTAGTTCATTAAAAGGGATATCCTTGTGCGTGTGTGTTGAAGAAAGATGATATCTTCCTCGATTGATCCTCGTGATCAATTGTCGGCGCTATTGTCTTGTCAAAACTTTGATTTGAGTATGGGCTATCATCAAATCAAATCAGAACCAATGATGTTCATAATGTTGTCTTACTCGTGGTTGATCCCTTGAGCATACACCATTATATCTTTTGGGTCTGACCAATGCTATCACTTGTTCTCATAATTATGGAATTCCATTTTTATGGAAACCTGGATGAATTGTTGTTGAGCCCATCGACAACATCCTTACCCTCTCCATGATTTTGTTGAACATTAAGCTAGTATTGGAAAATTTTGAAAGCATTTCTTCATATTAGTTCATGAAGCATATGTTCGGATGAAAGAAGTGATTTCCTCTAATTCATGTGCATTTGATGCAAGTTGCCGCCGTGCATTCGATGAAGTCAGTGTTGCTTCCCTTGGAATCATTCCAAATCAGTCATGCATACGTGCGAAGTATTCTGTGGTCTGGAGACTTGCAACCTCCATTCCACATGTATTCCCTAGCACACCAAGCCACTGATTGATCTGTTCAAGGATAATAAGTTCTACGTGCTAGTCCCGAAGGTACCAGACGGATTTGTACAAGATTCCGTTATCCTCGATGATGGTTCCCCTCCTGAACTTGGTAGTGTTTTATTATAAGACTAGTACCTGGTCATGCCTGCCCGAGGCAGCGTGTCCACATGTTTGTAGCAGAACCAGCTCATGTTTTGGAGCTTGCTATCGTAGTTCATTCCCCGAGACTCCCGCAACGCCATCTCGTCGATTTGTGTTGCAAACTTTAATTTTCTTTCTAGACTTGAGGAGTCTGGAATATTCTGACACCAACCAGGTCTAAATCTCACGCAGAGGTGATGGTTGGAACATCTCCCAAGAACTATAATATTGGTCCCTCGATAACCGGTAAAGTGGATGTCGTGGCCAACACAACCAGCCGGAAGACCTATTATTGTAGTATCTTGATTGAGGAAGTTGGCTACCTCCCCATAAGGATTTCGTGGGGTTTACTCCCTAGTTGACCCCTATGGATTTGGTGTTCCCGAAGTTCGACCTTTTACTTGATGTTCTAGATATCAAACCATAAATATCTATGGATTATGCTAGCACATCAAGGAGAACATTAGAAGCGGAGTGCTAAATGTCTCTCGGTCGATCACCCAGATTTTGTTTTCCTTGGCTCTGCTAAGGTGAAATCTGAGAAGGTGTTATCTCCTTTTGCATCTGCATCATCCATCACCATTCATCATGGTAGTAAGTTGTGTTGCCAGGATCCTTGACACGGATATTGGTAAAACCTTGATGATTATGGAAATGCTCAAGTTCTCGAGAGCATGGCAAGTGCTAGGTGTTATCATCGGCACTAACTGGGATTGCTCTCAGTTTCCTCGGTTATGCTATAACTTTTCAAATAGTGGACTCACTCTCTACTATTGAGCTTCTCCCCAGTTACTAAAATCATCCCTTGTGTTGTTTTTCAACAAGGTAATCCACATCATCCATTCTAGTCTGAGTATGTCATTCAACCGAACTCCTTCAAATGATCGATTGTGTTTTGCCTTAAGCTGGTATAAAGAGTTTCAATGATCTCTGAATCAAAGGTAATTCTTTTTGCCACTTAAGGGGATATTTCTACAAGTCACCTTTCCTAAGGTGCCCCGTTTTGGTATCATGGCAACTCAACTCCTTGCTACGTTCACAACCGTTCACCACCTTCTTAAGCGTGAAATTGTTCTCTACCTAGTGAACCGTCGTCATCTGCTTCACTCCATTCCTATGGATGTGTGCCTCGCGTCTCAGCTCGTGAAATGTTTCTATGTCTCATTTCGTGAGTTGATCATGAGTTTTTCGATCTTCAAGAAGACCGATCCTTCTAGAGTTCTTCTTTTCCTCTCGTTGTCATGTAGTAGAGCTCTCAGATCAAGACGATGAGACAATGATCGTGATCGAATCAATGTTCTTATGGAGTGCACCCTGGATCGTGAAGATTACGTTAGTTGGCGTTCCCCCTTCGTCTTACCCTACGCTTGAATCTTGGGTCGAGATTCTTGTTTAGTGGGGGTGAGTTGTCACATCCTTGGTCCTGTTATGCACTAGGCTAGACCTTCGTGTGAGCATCATGTTTTAATTCAAATGAAAATTTGAATTGAGGAATTTTCTAAAGCCTCAGAAGACCTCTAAAAATAACCAACATTTAAATCTCATCAAATGAGTCCAAAGAAATGTTCCTGTTACTCTGTGAAAATATTGGTAAGAGGTAAAATTCAAACCAATATTTTTGGAATCACAGAATTATTTATTTTTGGGCCTTTGACTTAAACCAATGACATATTTGAGTTGAATTTATTTCTATTATATAAGAAATAAAGTTCAAATATTTTTGTAAGTTGCCTATGACCTTGGACCAGTTCCTGAGCTCACATACAATTTACAGAAAGTTTTAGAAAAATGATTTGATATTTTAAATCAAATCAAAACCAATTGCAGAAAATAGAAAACAGAAACAAATAAAAGAAAGAGAGACACTCACCTGGCAACCTACTGTGCGGCCCAACACTGTAGCCTGTGCTGGCCCAGCCCACCTCCACCTCCCCTGTCGTCTTCCTCCCCAGGCCAGTAGGCAGAGCGCGTGCTCGCCGCATGCGCACACGCGCCCGAGCCACCTCCTGCCTGGCTGCCTGCGTCCCCAACGCCCTGGACGCCTCCATGCGTTGCCACGCATCACCCCGGACCCTCTCGCCCACTTCCTCGTCCTCATCCCCTCCTCTCTCCCGCTCTGCACCTCGTGCTTGAGCGCCACCACCGCCACCGACGCCGTTCGTCGCGGCCACCGGCCACCCCTCGCCCTGCCGCTGAGCTCAGGAGCTCCGCCTCGACCCCCTCTTCCTCCCCACCGGTCCACACCCCTCCAGAAGCCCTACAGCGTCGTCCTCAAGCTCATCTTCAACCTTCGGCCGCCATCAACCTCATCGTCGATTCGCCGCCGTTCGTGCTTCCCCGAGCTCGCTGACCTTCCCTGCATCATCCCCGTGAGCCCCTGAACCGATTCCCCCTCTCCTTTGCCCTGTAAGGCCGCTGTAGCCGTGCTAACCACCGGGGCCAAGAGCCACCGCCGCCGTGGTTCCTCACCGCCGTGGTCAGAGCCACTGTGGCTCGAAGCCGGGCACACCACCGTGCTCCACAGCTCACCAGGAGCACGTAGCACTCACCAACGCCTCCCCTGGTGCCCTGCATCGCCTAACCCGCCGTTGGCCGAACTCCGGCCGCCGCCGCGAGCTCGTTTCCGGCGAGCTCGGTCCACCCCGACTGCTGCCACTAGTCGTGTTGGATGCGCGCGAGTCCCAGCACCACGTAGAGCCCCTCCGCCGCTCTTTTGGCCGCCAGAGGAGGAAATCCGCACCTTTCCGCCGTCTCTGGCCCTGCCGGCGACGAGCCCCGGGTCAACTCCGGCGAGTTTGACCCGGGATTGACCATTTTGACTGGTGAGGGTTGACCCCTCTGTTTCACTGACATGTGGGCCCCGGTCCCTGTTATTTAGCTAAGTGTTAAAATTAACTTAAGTTAATCCCATAGTCACTGACGTGTGGGTCCAGGGACTAATTAGCCTAGATTAACTTTTAGTTAGTACTAATTAA
Organism: Triticum dicoccoides; assembly: GCF_002162155.2. Taxonomy (NCBI): domain Eukaryota; kingdom Viridiplantae; phylum Streptophyta; class Magnoliopsida; order Poales; family Poaceae; genus Triticum; species Triticum dicoccoides. The sequence goes on from NC_041389.1 coordinate 125,418,035, forward strand.
CCCTGTTAACTGACTGAGACACTGACGTGTGGGTCCCAGCGTCAGGTTTGACCTGGGCTGGCGCCTTTGACCTGATGACGTCACCCTGACACAGTGCTGACGCATTAATTCAATTACTGGAATTATTCTTATATAGGAAATTCCAGAAAACACCACAAACTTCTAAAATTCATAGTAAATCAACCATAGCTCCAAATCAAATAAGTTATATACGAAAAATTATCAGAAAAATGCAATCTATCCATCTGTATCATTTTCATGCATATTTGAACAATGTTTGTCCTCTGTTTTGGACAAAACAAATAAAGGGCGTTTAAATAATCATATATGGAGTTGGAATTTGAATCATGTATTCAAACCAACTTCATTTAAATCATAGCTAGATGCATCATATTGTGCATTGCATTGATTGTGCTTCTTCTTTGTTTGTCGGTGTTTGTCCCCTCTCGATAGACGTGGTTCCGACGACGAGTTCGATGACACCGATGAAGAACTATATTATCTTCAGAAGTGCCTGGCAAGCAAAACCCCCTTGTTCATTCCGATACAATCCCACTCTCTCGCTCCTGCTCTCTTTTGCTGCATTAGGACAACAACGATTCAACTGTTACTTGCTGCAGTAGCCGAACCCCTTTATCCTCTGCATGACCTGTCATTGCCACATTAAATAGATGAAACCCACTAGCATGAGTAGGAGTTGTTTGAGCCCTGTTGTGCCTACTCATTCATGCTTGTTTGTCATGCCTGCTACTGCTTAGAGTTGAGTCAGGTCTGATTCATCGGGGATGAATCAGAGGTGTATGAACATGTCCTACTGTGTGTGAGCTAAGTGTGTGAATATGATTTGGTAAAGGTAGCGGTGAGAGGCCATGTAGGAGTACATGGTGGGTTGTCTCATTGCAGCCGTCCTCAGGAACTGAGTTCTGTGTTTGTGATCCATGAAACAGATACTACCACGCATTGGGCCCGAAACCAATGGACCCTCTCGGCTTCTTAATCACCCTTGTTCTCTGTCCAGGAGTTGCAACTAGTTTCTGGTGTTTGTAGGATATGTGTTGGAGGCCGTGGGCAGCGCTGACCGGAGGAGTGGGCTGTGATGCGGTAGATACACCGTGGCCCGGTGTACCGAGTGCCCGTTTGGTGTCTCGGGAACCCTGCACACATCGTTTGGGGCTGTGAGCGAAACTCCGGCCGGATCTCCTCATGGATGGAACCCGAATAGGCGATAAACCTGGACTAGAGACTTGATTGTTTAGGTAGGCCGTGGCCGACACCCACGTTGGGCTTCCGCTTGAAGGTTGCCGAGTACATGTCGTGTAAACGGCGGTAAGTGGTGAGAGCGTGTGTGAAGAAGTACACCCCTGCAGGGTTAACATCATCTATTCGAATAGTCGTGTCCGCGGTAAAGGACTTCTGGGTTGCTTATATCAGTTCATAGACAAGTGAAAGTGGATACTCTAAAATGCGCAAGATAAGCGTGAGTGCTATGGTTGGCGTTCTCGTAGGGAGACGGGAGCGGATCCATAGTGGTGTATTGATATGGTGAATATGTGGACTCGTGTGCGCCACCTCAAAAGAGTTACTTGCAGTCGTAGTTCAGGATAGCCACCGAGTCAAAGCTGGCTTGCTGCAGTTAAACCCCACCATCCCCTTTGTTGATAATGATGCATATGTAGATAGTTCTGATGTAAGTCTTGCTGGGTACATTTGTACTCACGTTTGCCTATTTTATGTTTTTGCAGAGAGACTTCAGTCTCACTAGTAGTTCCACGTGGACTTCGACGTTTAGCTTGTTACCTCAGCTACGATCTTGTGCCCTTGGCAGGATCTGGTAGATAGTCAGGCTTCTCGGCCTTTTTCTTTTGTAGATGTCTGTACTCAGACATGTTAAGCTTCCGCATGTGTTTGACTTGTATGCTCTGAATGTTGGGTCGTGAGACCCATGTTTGTAATATCTCGCTCCTCGGAGCCTATTGAATAAATACTTGAGTCGTAGAGTCATGTTGTGATGCCATGTTGTATTTGCACATATCGAGCATATTGTGTGTATGTTATTGAAATGCTTGGTATGTGTGGGATCTGACTATCTAGTTGTTTATCTTTAGTAGCCTCTCTTACCAGGAAATGTCTCCTAGTGTTTCCATTGAGCCATGGTAGCTTGCTACTGCTCCGGAACACTTAGGCTGGCCGGCATGTGTCCTTCTTCGTTCCTATGTCTGTCCCTTCGGGGAAATGTCACGCGATGAATATCGGAGTCCTGTTAGCCCGCTACAGCCCAGTTCACCGGAGTCCTGCTAGCCCAGTGCTACCGCCTGGATTCACTCGCTGATGACCGACACGTTCGTTGTTGGGTCATGTATGCCTGTCCCTGTAAGTTTGTGCCACTTTGGGTTTACGACTAGCCATGTCAGCCCGGGCTCCTTATCATATGGATGCTAGCGACACTATCATATACGTGTGCCAAAAGACGCAAACAGTCCTGGGCAAAGGTAAGGCGACACCCGTGGGGATACCGTGCGTGAGGCCGCAAAGTGATATGAGGTGTTACATGCTAGATCGATGTGGCATTGAGTCGGGGTCCTGACAGAACCCGCATCACCAGGAGACAATACGGCCGATCGACCACCTCGTGGTCGCGACAGAGAGGCCTCTAGGCCCTTCACTAGACCCGTACCCCGGCATCGCTCGAAAAGCACAAGGCTACAGGGGAACGCTCCGGACTTGCGAGATATATTGGAGGATAGGGCAAGACAATCAAGATCGATCTACGGATCGCGTGGGCGCCCCATGATACGTGACGACAACCGTCGCACCGGACACAGTAAGTCCGGCCGGGCCGAACAAAACAGGCAAAGCTCTTTTGAGCTTCGTTGTGGTATCGCCCAGTACAGAGGCGCCGCACACCCACTGTGCTTCACAGATGAAGTAATGGATCATCAAATCACTGAAGGGTTTAAACCCGTGAATATTGAATCGTACGATGGCACAACAGACCCCGCGGTTTGGATCGAAGACTATCTCCTTCACATCCACATGGCCCGCGGTGACGATCTTCACGCCATCTAATATCTCCCCCTCAAGCTTAAAGGACCAGCCCGACATTGGCTTAACAGCTTGCCAGCAGAGTCAATTGGGAGTCGGGAAGACCTGGAAGCCGCATTCCTCGATAACTTCCAAGGGACGTATGTGCGACCACCAGACGCTGATGACCTCAGCCACATAACTCAACAGCCAGACGAATCGGCCAGACAATTCTGGACATAGTTCTTAACCAAGAAAAATCAAATCGTCGACTGTCCGGATGCGGAGGCCCTAGCGGCCTTCAAGCACAATATCCGCGACGAGTGGCTTGCCCGGCACCTAGGATAGGAAAAGCCAAAGTCCATGGCAGCCCTCACATCACTCATGACCCGCTTCTGCGCAGGTGAGGACAGCTGGCTAGCGCGCAGTAACAACCTCAGCAAAAATTCGGGCACTCCGGACATCAAGGACCGTAATGGCAGGTCGCGTCGTAACAAAAACAAACGCCGCATTAACGGCGACAACAGTGAGGATACGGCAGTCAATGCCGGATTCAGAGGCTCTAAACCCGGTCAGCGGAAAAAGCCATTCAAAAGAAGTACTCCGGGTCCGTCCAATTTGGACCGAATACTCGACTGCTTGTGCCAGATACATCGCACCCCCGAAAAGCCAGCTAACCACACCAACAAGGACTGTTGGGTATTCAAGCAGGCAGGCAAGTTAATTGCCGAAGACAATAACAAGGGGCTGCATAGCGATGACGAGGAAGAGATCCGGCCGCCGAACAATAGAGGACAGAAGGGTTTTCCCCCACAGGTGAGGAGGGTGAACATGATATACGCAACGCACATACCCAAAAGGGAGCGGAAGCGTGCACTCAGGGATGTATACGCGATGGAGCCAGTTGCCCCGAAGTTCAATCCATGGTCCTCCTGCCGATCACTTTTGACTGGAGGGACCACCCCACCAGCATCCGCCATGGTGGATTCGCCGCATTGGTTCTAGACCCAATCATCGATGGATTTCACCACACCAGAGTCCTGATGGACGGCGGTAGCAGCCTAAACCTGCTTTATCAGGACACACTGCGCAAAATGGGCATAGACCCCTCAAGGATTAAACCTACCAAGACGACCTTTAAAGGCATCATACCAGGTGTAGAAGCCAATTGTACAGGCTCAGTTACACTGGAAGTGGTCTTCGGATCCCCGGATAACTTCCGGAGCGAGGAGTTAATCTTTGACATAGTTCCGTTCCGTAGCGGCTATCATGCTCTGCTCGGATGCACCGCGTTCGCAAAATTCAACGCGGTGCCGCACTACGCATACCTCAAGCTCAAGATGCCAGGCCCTCGAGGAGTCATCACGGTCAATGGAAACACTGAACGTTCTCTCCGCACGGAGGAACATACAGCGGCTCTCGCAGCAGAAGTACAATGCAGCCTCTTAAGGCAATTCTCGAGTCCGGCCGTTAAGCGGTCGGACACAGCTAAGCGCGCCCTGAGTAACCTACAGCAAGACCACCTGGCACGTGCCGAGCACGCATAGCAGTGCGGCCCCAACCCCAGCCCCTGTAAAATGTCAAGACAGGTCCTTCGCGTACACCATTACGCTCTGAAGATACCATGGGTATGGGGAGAGTGGCGCGACCACGATAGGCCCAGACTGCGGCTCAACCACACCAGGGGCTCTCAAGTGTGTCGTTCTTTTTCTTTTTTCTTTTTCTTCTCCTTTTTATTTTTTCCCACGGGACTCCGTTCACCAGAGGCCCCGTCCGGCAGTAGACCTGCCGAACTCACGATGCAACAACCAGGGAAGAAGAAAGGCTACAGTGAATACCCAGGTGGTCTCCATTACGAGCATTAAATCTATTTTATACACCATTCCGCAGCCTACCCCTGGAGGAGGACATGTTTAATAGTCCCATCCCTTGCTTATCGCACCATTTGTATCATTCTGCACTTATAGCAGTTTTTCTTGAATAAGTAATGCAACACCTTTTTGCTTCCAGTTGCATTTCTCTTTTATACATATGTTCATTTATGACATTACGCATCCGTACGTTTTGGTACGGCTAAATACACTAGGGGCTTATGTTTCCCGCATCATGGTGTGATAAGTCCGAACACTTTCACAAGTGCGGCACCCCGAACTTATAGCACTATATGCATCAGCTCCGAATCATGTCTTGGGTCAATAGTTGGGTTTGCCTGGCTCCCATGTTTTGGTACCTTATTTCCGTTATATCGGCTAAGGTAGCACTGGGAGAACCATTGCGATTGCGCCCCAGTTGAGCTGGGTTAACGCCTCAGTGGAGAAAGCTAAAACTGACCGTCATGATGAGGCGACAGCCGGTCGCTGTTCGAGAGGGTTTTGCGAGTCCCTAAAGACTTATGCCGCTTAGAGCGAGGAGTCGAATCCTCTCCGGCCCAGGCGTGGATAGCGCCCCAAATTCGGCCTTCCGAAGACTAGGGGCTTCGCCGAAATTTAAAATTATAGAATTCTATGGCTAAGTGAGAGTGTTCAAGCATTATACGACCGGTTGCCTTGTTCGTTGTGTTGAGCGCCTCCCTAGATGGACCCAAATATGGGAACAAGAGCGCTCAAATTTATCCCGAACACCCCAGCACTCGTGGCGTGGGGGCTGAAGCCGACGACTTGCCATCTCTCAGATTTGATAAACAGCCACACAGAAGGTAATATTTTAAATTAACAAGCGTTGCTTAGCGCAAATGAACTAAGTCTTCAACGCACAGGATAACAAAATGCGAGTCTACTCAAATATTACATCTTTGGAGCACTCACCCGCAATAGTGCAGGCGCCCTTCAGCACACTCTTATAATACATCTCGGGCGTGCGATGCTCCTTGCCCTTCGGTGGTGGGTCCGTCACGAGCTTCTGGGCATCCATCTTGCCCCAGTGCACCTTCGCACGGGCAAGGGCCCGACGGGCACCTTCAATACAGGTGCAGTGCTTTATGACTTCAACCCACGGATACGCGTCCACCAGCCGCCGCACCAAGCCGAAGTAGCTCCCAGGCATGGCCTCCTTAGGCCACAGCCGAACTATGAGGCCCTTCATGGCCTGTTCGGACGCCTTGTGGAGCTCGACTAGCTGCTTCAGCTGGTCGCTTAGGGGCACCGGATGTCCGGCCTCAGCATACGGAGACCAGCAGACCTTCTCCGTCGAGCTCCCCTCCATGGCCCGGTAGAACGCGGCAGCATCGGACACGCTGCGAGGGAGATCTGTGAACGCTCCTGAGAGCTCCGAATTTGGGTAAGCGATAGGTTATTAACACTCACATGCTTACTTTGCATGAAAAATGCCTTACCCGCTGCTATTTTCTTTACCGCCTCGATCTCCTGGATGGCCTTGTAGGCTTCGGCCTTAGCGGCTTTGGCACTCTCAAGAGCCGTCGCAAGCTCAGACTCTCGAGTCTTCGAGTCACGCTCCAGGCTCTCATGTTTCTGCACGAGATCCTGGATCTCTTGCTGTACCTCCGCCACCCGCGCCTCCTGCTTCTCTCGCTCGGTGCGCTCTGCAGCCGCATTACGTTCGGCCGCGGCCACCGCCTCTTTCAGGGTCGCCACCTCGTTAGTGGCCCCTGCAATACCCACGTTATCCTTGTCATTCTTTTTGCAACCGAAATCCTTTTCTGTAAGGTACAATTTTAATAAGGTGTTACTCACCTTCCTTGTCCTCGAGCTGCTTCTTGGCACGGCCGAGCTCGTTCTCGGACCGCTCGAGGTTTTTCTCCAAAGTATTGACCTCCGCAGTCAGTGCGGCGGAGGTCAGCAGCGCAGCCTGCAATCCCATATTGACATATTTTTATGACTCCTGCGTATATCTTTTTTAGATCCTCAGTCCGGCTTTTCTTTCCGAACACCGAACCAAGCATCAGGGGCTACTGTCTATGCGGTACCATTTTATACATATTGAAATTCTTACCTCAAAGCCTGTTAGAAGGCTGCTGCAGGCTTCGGTCAGCCCGCTCTTGGCGAGCTGCACCTTCTGAATCACCACACTCATAACAGTGTGGTGTTCCTCTTTGATGGAGGCACCGTTGAGCGCCTCCAGCAAAGTATCTGGCACCTCCGGTTGGACGGAGGCAGCCGGCATCACGGTCTTGCCCTTCTTGCGAAGGGGTCGCCTGCCGGACTCTGGAGCCACTGTGGGTTCCGGGGCCGAGTCCGATGCAAAGTCCGGGAGGTTGTCCTGCGACACCTCCGGGGCCCTCTCCTCCCGGTGGGTCCCTTCCTGGGATCCCACCTCGGCATCATCCGTGTCACGGGGGGTGGAGGCAGTCGGAAGAGAATCCATATCCGACGCCCCTAAGGACCCGCTCAACGAAGTGGGAAAATCATCCTTAGGCGGACTGCAGGGTTGTATGCGGCATTAGAAAGACATTATGTGACGAAAAATAAAACCTTGAAGTTATTCGGGAGTCCGGATACTTACGATCTCGCCAGGGGCTTGGCCCTTGGATGCCAGTCCTTGTCATCCTCACTGGCGTTGGCAGAGCAGTCCGGGGGAAGAGTTTTTCCCTTCTTGGACCCTTCGGCCTCCCTCGTTGGGGAGGCCTTCCTTTTCTTCCCTCCCCCCGCTGGGGGAGAGGCCTTCTTCTTCTCCTCCTTGCCTTGGTGGGAGGAGTCGACCTCGGATTCATCATCCGATAGCACCTGAAAACGGGAACTCTTCCGAGTCCCCGTGGCCTTCTTCTTGGCCTTCTTCTCCGGCACCACGTGGGGTGCCGGAGCCAGCAGCCCCATTAGGCGGGCGTCCGCTGGGTCCTCTGGCAATGGGGCCGAACAGATAGCCTGTGCGGCCTTCTTCAGCCAGTCCTGTCAAAGGAAAGGGAGTTTAGATCCCGCATAGAGTCAAACTATGGAAAACAAGCATCCCTTAAAGGACAAAATAACTTACCTCATCAGCTGGACGCTCCAAGCTGAATCCGCGATCTTCGGTAGCGGATGCGGGAGCCTCGGCGCCCTTGAACAGCACCTTCCAGACATCTTCGTACGTAGTGTCGAAGAGGCCATTCAAAGTCTGGTGCTGCGCCGGATCGAACTCCCACAGGTTGAAGCCCCGTCGTTGGCACGGGAGAATCTGGCGGATGAGCATGACCTGGACTACGTTAACAAGCTTGAGCTTCTTGTCCACCAGCTTTTGGATATAGGCTTGGAGTTCGGTCAGCTCCTCTAAATCGCCCCAGATCCGGCCACTCTGTTTCCAGGAGGTGAGCCGTGTGGGGATGCCGGATCTGAATTTGGGGGCTGCTGCCCAATCAGGGTCACGCGGCTCGGTGATGTAGAACCACACCGATTGCCACCCCTTGATGGTTTCCACAAAAGTGCCCTCCAGCCACGTAACGTGGGACATCCTGCCCACCATGGCGCCTCCGCACTCTGCTTGGCTGCCCTTCACAACCTTTCGCTTGACACTAAAGGTCTTGAGCCACAAGCCGAAGTGGGGCTGGATGCAGAGGAAGGCCTCGCACACGACGATAAACGCCGAGATGTTGAGGATGAAATTCGGGGCCAGATCATGGAAATCCAGGCCGTAGTAGAACATGAGCCCCTGGACAAAGGGATGGAGCGGAAAGCCCAGTCCGCGGAGGAAATGGGGAAGGAATACTACCCTCTCATGGGGCTTGGGGGTGGGGATGAGCTCTCCCTCGATGGGGAGCGGTGCGCGATGTCGCTGGACAAGTACCGGCATTGCGCAGCTTCTGGATCTGCCCCTCTGTAACGGAGGAGGCCATCCACTTGCCTCCTACTCCGGACATGGTTGGAGAGGGTGGAGGTGAGATGTGCGGGCTTGGGCGTTGGATCTCGGGTTCGCGGAGATGGATAAGCCAAGGAGGAAGAAGGCGCAGGTAATAGGGTTGGATCTTTATCCCCTTATATGGGCGGACGAAAACATGCGTCCCCACCGACCTGGTAAAACTCGCTTATCCCCCAAGTGCCGCAATGAATGGTGCGGTTGGGTTACCCACGTCCGTATTGATGGGAATCCCAGAATAAGGGGAGCACGATCTCTGCTTCGACAAGACGTGCCAAGGAAACCGCTTCTCTAAATGCACTGAGGTGGTATAATAAAAACAATTCGAGTAAAGGCTTGGTAGTGGTGTGACGTCACACCATCAAATATGTCAGCAGATTGAACTTGTGTAAATATTATTCTCTCTACGGTGGTATGTGGAAATTATTTTGCAGAGCCGGACACTATCCTGGTGTTCACAATCTTCTATGAATTATTCAGAGGGAGAACCCGCCTTGCAATGCCGAAGACAACATACAAGCCGGACTCGTCGTCATTGAAGCCTGGTTCAGGGGCTACTGAGGGAGTCCCGGACTAGGGGGTGTCCGGATAGCCGAACTATCATCATCGGCCGGACTCCAAGACTATGAAGATACAAGATTGAAGACTTCGTCCCGTGTCCGGATGGGACTTTCCTTGGCATGGAAGGCAAGCTTGGCGATACGGATATGTAGATCTCCTACCATTGTAACCGACTCTGTGTAACCCTAGCCTTCTCCGGTGTCTATATAAACCGGATGGCTTTAGTCCGTAGGACGAACAACAATCATACCATAGGCTAGCTTCTAGGGTTTAGCCTCCTTGATCTCGTGGTAGATCTACTCTTGTAACACACATCATCAATATTAATCAAGCAGGACGTAGGGTTTTACCTCCATCAAGAGGGCCAGAACCTGGGTAAAACATCGTGTCCCTCGTCTCCTGTTACCATCCGCCTAGACGCACAGTTCGGGACCCCCTACCCGAGATCCGCCGGTTTTGACACCGACACCTACCTCGACAGAGACCGCAACCATACAGACCCAGCCACAGAGCAGGGCGAACCGGCGGTCGACGAACATGCCATCGAGCAACCGTCCGAACAGGGCAACTTGGGTAAACGAACCAAAAAACCTGTCCCCGGCGAAGATAATAGTCCGGACGACCTCATGCCGGACAAGTTGCTGGAGCAGAAGAACCTCCACAAAAGGCTCGTCGCCACTGCGCGTAGCTTGAAAAAGCAGAAGCGGAAGCTCAAAAGAGCGGAAGATGCACTCAGAATTAGATGGGGCAAAGTACTCAACACCGCAGACAAATACGCCGACAGTCGCCACACAAAGAGCTATCCGAAGCAAAAATTACTGCCCGAATTTGATGAGGCCTTAGAGCCCCCGCAATCAAAAAATAAGGAAGCCACCCGGTCGGATAAACAACCCCATGGCCAACATAGAGCGGAAAAGGGCGCCGCACACAAGCCGACACGCGATCCGCACAAGGATTCGCATCAAAAAGATGGCCCAGCCATATCTATCTACAGGCCAAGAAAGCAAGCTCTAGTAAGCAATGCAACGCAACAAGTATCCGGACAGCACGGCACACCCAAATATAGGGGTGCCGCACACCCCCTATGTTTCACCAATGAGGTGCTGGACCATGAATTTCCAGCGGGATTCAAGCCCGTAAACGTAGAGGCATATGACGGAACAACAGACCCTGGAGTCTGGATCGAGGATTATATCCTCCACATACACATGGCTAGAGGAGATGACCTCCACGCCATAAAATACTTACCCCTCAAGCTCAAAGGGCCAGCCCGGCATTGGCTTAAAAGCCTTCCCGAAAACACCATCGAAAGTTTGGAAGAGCTCGAGGATGCTTTTTGGGCAAATTTTCAAGGGACCTATGTCCGACCTCCGGATGCAGACGATCTAAGTCATATAACTCAACAACCCGGAGAGTCAGCCCGAAAACTCTGGAATAGATTTCTTACTAAAAAGAACCAGATAGTCGACTGTCCGGACGCCGAAGCCTTAGCAGCTTTCAAGCACAGCGTTCGAGACAAATGGCTCGCCAGACACCTCGGCCAAGAAAAGCCAAGAACAATGGCCGCATTAACAAGGCTAATGACCCGCGTTTGCGCAGGAGAGGATAGCTGGTTGGCAAGAAGTAGTACCAGCAACCCAAGTACATCCGAAGTTAGGGATGGAAACGGGAAACCGCGACGTAGCAAGGACCAGCGCCAGACCAAGGGAAACAGCCCGAAGAGCACGGCAGTCAACGCCGGATTCAAAAGCTCTCGGCAGAATCAGAAAAAGCTGCCCCTCAAGGATAACAGGGACGAGCTATCTAACCTAAACAAAATCTTGGACAAAATATACCAAATCCACAGTACTCCCGGGAAGCCTGCAAACCATACCCACAGAGATTGTTTGGTCTTCAAGCAATCCGGCAAACTCAACGCGGAACACAAGGGGCTCGACATACCAAGCGAGGACGATGATGAACCCCACAAGCAGAGCACCAGAGAACAAAAGAAGTTCCCATAAGAAGTCAAAGCAGTAAACTCACTTCATGTGACAAAAGGGAAAAACAGAGTGGCGCCCATAGAGATAGGCGCCATACAGCCTGTCCTAGAGGAGTCCCGCCACTGGTTGTTACAACCAATCACCTTCGACCATGAGGATTACTCCATAAGTATCCGGAACATAGGCTGGCTGCCTTGGTATTAGATCCGATAATTGACGGACTCCACTTTACACAAATCCTAATGGACGGCGGCAGTTGTCTAAACCTGCTATATCAGGACACAATCCGCAAAATGGGGATAAACCCAACAAAAATTCACCATGACAACACTTCCTTTCAAGGGGTAACGCCATGCTCAGATACCCATTGTACAGGTTCTCTCCTGTTAGAAGTTATGTTCGGCTCCCCCGACAACTTCCGCCGCGAAAAGCTAACCTTCCACATCGCACCATTTACAAGTAGCTATCAAGCACTACTGGGACGCGAAGCTTTCACCCGCTTTAACGCAATACCGCATTATGCATCCCTTACGCTTAAAATGCCCGGTCCGCGAGGCATCATCTCATTAAAGGGAAATATCGAGTGTTCCTCGAGCGCGGAAGACTGTGCGGCTGCCTCAACAACCACACACTAAACCGGCTTCACTAATCAAAGCACCTAAACAGGTCATTCAGACCCCGGACATGGCTATACGAGTCTGGCGTAAACATACAAGGGCTTACTAGCCGCATACCCCCATACAAGGGGCTCCGAGCGTGTACAACAAGAGACAATCAAGCTCAATTCTACCCATTTTCTGAATTATACTTTGTTTATTTATTATAACATAGATTTTCGCATGATCTTTTTCAACTAAGTTCCTCTCTTTTACAGATGAACATCGTGCTACACCCGTCCAGGATACGGCACAATGGAGACACAGGCGCAGACATGCAGTAGGGACCCGTTCCAAGGATTATTTTCAGATTAAGACCCTGCGTAAACCTTTTTCACTGTCTCTTGTTGATACACATCCCCCGGTTTCTTGTTATAACCGAGGAGGAGGCTGGCGTCTTGGCATGTGGCCACGTCAGAATTTTGCGCGTACCTGGATACCAGGGGCTTCTTACCAAGGGCGTTGTTCAGCCCGTTTTCATAAAGACCGAATATCTTAGGGAGTGTTCGGGGTCGCGAGTTTGGCCTTATGTAAATCAGCTCCAAATCATGTCTTTGGTCAAATGTTGGGTTTGCCCGGCTCCTGTGTTTTGCTGCCTTACGTTCCGCTCTATCGGCTAAGGCGGCACCAGGAGAACTACTGCGATTGTGCCCCGGTTCGGCCAGGCGAGCACCTCAGTAGAGAAAGCCGAAAACTAACTGTCATGATATAGTGTGGGACTGGTCAACCACTCGATGACCCGCCGGAATCTTTAGGATTCCTCTGCATTAACGAAGGGTCGTTTCCCGGCCAGGCACACACGCGCCCCGAAATCGGGTGAGTGCGGTACTCCTAGGGGCTATATAGTAGCCCCACTGTCAAACTCCTATGGCTAAGTGAAAGTGATAATGCGCCTTCTGCGAACACCCCCGCAGTATATGCCTGGGGGCTGAAGCCAAAGACTGCCATCTTTCAGGTTATATACACATATACATTAACGGCCGCACATGAGGTATTCTAATTCTTGAAGGCACAAGTATAAAAAGCTTTTATATTCCATCAAAACATTGTTTTACAATAATACATGTTATGCGAACATGGCATCCTTCGAGCACTGCGTATCTATTAAACGAGCGCCCTGCAGAACTTCCTGAAAATAGTGATTGGCAGGAATTCGGCTCTCGTCTGAATCCTGGGATGCAACAACAATGGCCTTGATCTCTGCCCAGTATGTCTTGACATGGGCAAGAGCCATCTGCACACCCTCTATGCATGCTGGCCTCTTCATTGCATTAATATGCGGCACCGCACCAAGGAGCTGCTGCACCAAGCTAAAATAACTCTTCGGCTCGGGCCTTTTCGGTCACAGATGAATCACGACATACTTCATGGCGAGTCCGGATAACCTATTCAGCTCCGCCCATGCGGCCAAACGATCGGTTAATGGAAGTGGGCGCTCTAGATTGTGGAACTGCGACCAAAAAATCTTTTCCACTTCGTGTTCCTTTTGATCGCGGAAGTGTTCGGTTGCGTCCGCGTTACTCGCCGCCAAGTCCAGATAAGTATTCACCGCGCTCCACTGCCAGTCTAACGGAGCATATTTAGGATCCCCGAACTTCATCCGTAGCATAAAGGGCTTTCCAGCCGTGATATCTCCGGCCTGACGTAGCTCCTCCTTCATAGCTCTCATCGCAGAGCGAGTATCCTTGGCCTCGGTAGTGACCTTCTCTAGGTCCTTCTATGCCACCCAATCTTCTTTTTCGAGAAGCTTGCAGCGGTCGGCAGCATTCTCCAACTTTACAGCCATCTCGGCCATTTCCTTCTTGCTTTGGCAGTGAGCAGCCTGTTCGGCTTTCAACTCTTTAGTCGCCTTTAAGGCAGCCGCATCACTTTTTATGGCCTTCTCCTTGGCTCGGGCAAGTTCAGCCCGAAGGTTCTCCATGATAGCGGCACCATCTGCATCAAGCACACATGTTGTAAGGTACGGGCATCAAGCTCCTCTTACCAGGTGTCTTCGGAGAAATTACATACCTTGTGCCTCGTCCAGCCGCTTGTTGACAAGCGCGATGTCGGCATCCGCCACGTCAAGTTGCCGCTTTAGCTCGGCAAATTCATCTGTCCGGTTAGCCACCGGACAATTCGCCACCTACATAGGAAAGGCGACATATTATACCTGGGATTATGATCCTCGGCGCGCCATCATTTTTGACAGCGCATAGATTCTCAGGGGCTACTATCTATACAGGGCGCATCTTATATGTGCGGATCTGTCAAAAGGTACATCATTTCGCGTACCTCAAAACCTATCAGTAAACTCCTGACGGCTTCGTACAACCCGCTCTCCGCCGATGAAATCCTTCCAATCAACGTATCCATCAACGCACGGTGTTCTTCTGAGATAAACGCTCGCCCGAGCAGATCCTTCAACTCCTCCAACCATGCACTAGACGGTGCCGGACTTGTCTGATGGCCTTTTTCGAAGGCCGGACATGGAGGGCCTTGGGGAGCCATACGATTGCCTTCCGGCCCTGCCGGATTCGGAGAAACCCTCTATGATGACACCTCAGGGTCGCGTGCCTCGCAAGGCGGTATGGCAGGGGGAGGCGTTCCGATCTCCATCATCTCCGGACGAAGATCCCCTGAAGATGAGCTCTGCCGAGAAGGGCTACGATCGGAACTACAAGGTAAAACTTCGGTTATCTTCCTCAGAAATAGAACATGGATGTCCCTCATTTTAAAATCCCCCTCTTTACTTATGGCTCGGTGGAGAACTGATCCCCTTGGGGGCGCAATGCGACCGAGGCACCCCCCGGCGCCGGACCCTCTGACGAAGATTTCTTCCCTCGCTTTGAGGCCATGGCCTCCGGTTCTTCAGAGGCAGTCCTCTTCTTCCCCTGGTTAGAGAAATTCTCGATTCCTCCTTTCCTGACAGCCTCCTTTGGGGATGCGATAGCTTCCTTGTTCCCCTCTTCGCCTTCTTCCAAAGGCGCAACCTCCAGCATCTTGGTTAACACGGGATCCGGCGTAGTCTCAGGTAGGGGGCCCAGACACCTGATTAGCTTTGCTTTTGCTATCCACTCATGTTTAAGGGATAGCTCTTTTAAGGGCAATTTTATGATAAATATACGGATAGCGTGTCCGGGTATAGGGCTGCTTACTTGAGTATCCGGGCGATTGCAGCTCAGACATGCGTCCTCGGCCGAGCCCAGACACATTGCTCGTGATCCGAAGAACAATTTGTACATCTCCATGGGCGTCGCGCCAAAAAAATGTTGGAGGGCTCGTGGTCCTTCCGGATTAAACTCCCACAGGCGGAGGGGGCGACATTTGCAGGGCAGGATGCGGAGAATCAACATAACCTGCGTCACTACGGCCAGATTGATATCTCTTTCTAGGAGGTCTCGAACGCTGCCCTGCAGCAAGGGCACGTCCTTGGACGGCCCCCAGTTAAGCCCTTTATTGACCCATGACGCTAACTGTGGTGGGGGACCCGAGCAAAAGGCAGGTGGCGCCACCCATTTGGTGCCCCTGGGAGCCGTGATATAAAACCACTCTCGTTGCCATAAGCTGAACTCCTCTTGAAAGAAGCCCTCGGGCCATGGAGCGTCAGCATTCTTGCTTATAACAGCTCCTCCGCACTCTACGTGCTGCCCCTCGATCATCTTTGGCTCTACTTTGAAGGTCTTAAGCCACAATCCGAAGTGAGGAGTAATACGGAGGAAGGCCTCGCACACAACAATAAATGATGAGATATGGAGGATGGACTCTGGAGCTAAGTCGTGAAATTCTAGCCCGTAATAAAACTTGAGCCCCCTCACGAAGGGGTCCGTCGGGAAGCCTAGCCCCCGAAGGAAGTGAGACGCGAACAACACGCTCTCACCAGGCTTGGGAGTGGGAATAACCTGCCCTTGAGCAGGCAGCCTATGCGAGATTTCGCCGGTTAGATACCTAGCATCCCTTAGCTTTAGCACGTCTTCTTCCATAACGGAGGAAGGCATCCACTGGCCATGAAGGTCGGAGCCGGACATCATCGGAGGTCTGAATCGCTTGAATCTGGATCTTTGGGTGTTGGAACTCAAGGTGAGAGGCGTATTTGATTGAGATTGGAAGAAAGGAGTCGAGCCTTGGTCTCTTTATAAAGAGGTTGAATACCAAGACCCCTCCCCGTGACCGTTTGGGACTCGCCATCGATTGAGGAGACATACCAACAGACACGATTGGCTTACCCACACCCGTATTGGTGAGAATCCCGGAATAAGGGGACACGATCTCTGCTTTCATAAGACGTGCCAAGGAAACTGCCTCGCTAAACATGCTGAGGTGGGACAGTAAAATGATTCGAATAAAGGCTTGGCCGTGGCGTGATGTCACACTGCGGAATACGTCAGCAGATTAGATTTGTGCGAATATTATTCTCTCTACGGTGGTATGTGGAACTTGTTTTGCAGAGCCGGACACTATCCTTGTGTTCAAAATCTTCTATGAAGTATTCGGAGGAGGAACCCGCCTTGCAATGCCGAAGACAATCTGCGCGCCAGAATCATCGTCATTGAAGCATGTTTCAGGGGCTACTGAGGGAGTCCCGAACTAGGGGGTGTCCGGATGACCGGACTATAACCTTTGGCCGGACTCCTAGACTATGAAGGTACAAGATTGAAGACTTCGTCCCGTGTCTGTATGGGACTTTCCTTGGCGTGGAAGGCAAGCTTGGCGATACGGATATGTAGATCTCCTCCCATTGTAACCGACTCTATGTAACCCTAGCCCTCTCTGGTGTCTATATAAACCGGAGGGTTTTAGTCCGTAGGACGAATAACAATGATACCATAGGCTAGCTTCTAGGGTTTAGCCTCTCTGATCTCGTGTTAGATCTACTCTTGTACTACCCATATCATCAATATTAATCAAGCAGGAGTAGGGTTTTACCTCCATCGAGAGGGCCCGAACCTGGGTAAAAACATCGTGTACCTTGTCTCCTGTTTCCATCCGCCTAGACGCACAGTTCGGGACCCCCTACCCGAGATCCGCCAGTTTTGACACCGACACACGTCAACACATGGCACGGCCCAACAGAGGCCCATTCCTGTGAAAAGGCCGGCCCGTTTGACTTGGTCAAAAGGTGGTGGGCCGGCCCACAGAAAGCCTGTTAACAGCATGTTTGCATATAGCCCATTTACAGCCCGCTAACCCAGGGCCCGTTACGACCTATCCGAATTAGGCCTAGTAGCGTCATCTGGGCCGTCCAATATGATTCCAGCCTGTTTTAACTTACGGCCCATGTATGGCCCATGACGTCTTTCAGTCCATATGAGGCCCTTTGTAACTCTTGGCCCATTATTCCATTGGGCTGTTTCCAGCCCATGTTATCTTTCGGCCTTCTTAGGGCCCATTTATTCTTGGGCTCATTTCCAGCATTCAGTTACTTATGGCCCGTTACTGTCATTTTCTGCTTGTGGGCCAAATTCAGCCTGTGGTTATAGTCGGCTCGTTTGTGGCCCATTAATACATTGAGCCATTTTCATAGCGTCATCAAATACAGCCGATTAATGACAACCCATTATGGTCAGCCCATGAATGGACGATTCCAACTCTAGCCCGTTTACGTCCATAATGCAGTCTGTTATTGGCCCATGTTTGGCCAATCGATCATACGGCCCGTAGAAGGCCCATTGATGATACGACCCGTAGAAGGCCCATTGTGTCTACGGCCCGTAGAAGGCCCATTGTTTCTATGCCCCGTAGAAGGCCCATTGTTTCTACAGCCCGTAGAAGGCCCATTGTTTCTAGGGCCCATAGGAGGACAAGTGTGATAACCCACAAGTATAGGGGATCACAACAGTTTTCAAGGGTAGAGTATTCAACCCAAATTTATTGATTCGACACAAGGGGAGCCAAAGAATATTCTCAAGTATTAGCAGTTGAGTTGTCAATACAATCACACCTGGATAACTTAGTATCTGCAGCAAAGTATTTAATAGCAAAGTAGTATGGAAGTAACGGTAATGGTAACAAGAGTAATAGTAGCAGTTTTGTAGTAATTGTAATAGTAGCAACGGTAAAGTAAATAAGCAAACCACAATATGTGAAAATATCATAGGCATTAGATCAATGATGGATAATTATGCCGGATGCGATTCCTCGTGTAATAATTATAACATAGGGTGACACAGAACTAGCTTCAACTCGTCAATGTAATGTAGGCATGTATTCCGAATATAGTCATACGTGCTTATGGAAAAGAACTTGTGTGACATCTTTTTTCCTACCCTCCCGTGGCAGCGGGGTCCTAATGGAAACTAAAGGTTATTAAGGCCTCCTTTTAATAGAGTACCGGACCAAAGCATTAACGCATAGTGAATACATGAACTCCTCAAACTATGGTCATCACCGAGAAGTATGCCGATTATTGTCACTTCGGGGTTGTCGGATCATAACACATAATAGGTGAATATAGACTTGCAAGATAGGATCAAGAACTCACATATATTCATGGAAACATAATAGGTTCAGATCTGAAATCATGGCACTCAGACTCTAGTGACAAGCATTAAGCATAGCAAAGTCATAGCAACATCAATATCAGAACATAGTGGATACTAGGGAACAAACCCTAACAAAACTAACTTGATTACATGGTAAATCTCATCCAACCCATCACCGTCCAGCAATCCTACGATGCAATTACTCACGCATGGCGGTGAGCATCATGAAATTGGTGATGGAGGATGGTTGATGATGATGACAGCGATGAATCCCCCTGTCAGGAGCCCCGAACGGACTCCAGATCAGCCCTCCCGAGAGAGATTAGGGCTAGGTGGCGGCACTGTATCGTAAAATGCGATGAAACTTTCTCTCTGACTTTTTTCTCCGTGAAAGCAAATATATGGAGTTGGAGTTGAGGTCGTGTGACGCCCGGATAATTAAGCTACAGTAATCTCCTGCTAATGATGCCAGGTCATCATTCTTACTGTTACTAATCCTCATTTGATCCAAACCATAATTCTAATTCAATTCAAATTAAAGTCCAAAATTCAAGTTTGTCAAACATGGAAAATAAAATGTTGAAAGTGTGGCAAATATTCCATAACTAATTATGGTGGTGACCCATCACTTTTGTAAAGTGTTTAAATCCCCTATTGTGAATATAAGAGTGGCTTAAACAATCATTTAAATGCCTTTCCATTTATGAAAAATTTCAAACAAACTCGAAAGCCTCCCAAACTTTTTGTGGCAGTGCTAGTAAATGCAAGATATTTATCTGGCCAAGTCCCACTTTGTACAAAATACATTTGCTAGCTAAAAGAAAATGCAAAAGGAAAAAGAGATAAGGCCGATTGTCCCCTGGGCCTTAGCCACCTGGGTGGCGCAACCCAGTAGGCCCAACTGGTTCGGCCCATCTCCTCCGGTTGCCTCACTCCTCTCTGTTCCCCCGACCCAAGCCGCTACAGGGGCTCGTCCTTGCCGGACCAGCCTCGCCGGCGCCGCCCCGAGGGGATATGGGCGACGCCTCGGGCTCCCCTCATCTCGTCCCTCCCACTTGCCCCCTCTCGCTCGCCTCTGCGCCTGCCCTCCCCCACATCCACCTCTCCCCTCTCCTCTCGCTCGATCCCGAGCGCGCGCGTCGCCATGGCCGCGCCATAACCACGGCCACCTTCGTCCCCGCATCGCGCCTCCCTATCCATACGCTCCACCGGCGTCGTCTACGTCGCCTACATCAAGCGCCTGGAGCCGGGGAGCACCGGAGCGCCCACATCGCCGTCTTTTTCCTCCTCTGCCTCGCCGGACTCCGTCGACTGCTCCAACTCCAATAGGCCTCCCTGAGCACGCTGATGTCCCCCTATAGCCTCGCCATGAGCTTCTCCTCCTCCTCCCCCTCTCCTTTCGCTCTCGTGCGCCTCCTAGTTAGCTCGCCCGCTGTCGCCCGAGCGCGTTGCCGCCGACGAGCGCGGCGCCGTGACCATAGTCGCCATCACATGGGTCTGAGCGCCGCATCGTGCTCCTAGAGGTCCTAGGGGCCCAACGCGTGCTTCCGCGGCTATCGTCGAGCCCCGTAGCCCGATCCCCGCCAACGCCCGTTCCGGCTGTCGTCGTTGCAGCCCGCCCCAGCCCGAGCTAAGGCCCTAGTTGGATGCGCCACTCCTCCCGCGTCCGAACAAGCCCGTCCACGCTTGAAACGTCCCTGTGTGGCGCATTTGCGGCGAGGTCCCGAGCGCCTCCACCGTGTTTTCGGTCGCCGGCGTTTAGCCGCCGGCCACCGCCGTCGTGACATACCTGGGGCCCGCCCCTGGGTCACTGCCAGTGGGCCCCCTGGTCCTAGTTTACCACGTTGACCATGGTCAACTGTGCTAACTGGGCGGCCCCAGCCACCGACATGCAGGCCCCACAACAAAATTAGTTAACTAAAACATTTTGTTAATTAAAACCTAATTGGTTACTAACTTGAGACTGACATGTGGGCCCCCCGTAGCTTTAACCATAGTTTAGTTTAATATAAACTCAGTTTTTAATAGAGGCTGACATGTGGGCCCCATTGGTCAGGTTTGACCTGGTCGGTGCGGCTGTTGACTGCTGACGTCATCCTCTAGTCATCCTGACGTCATAACTCCATTTCTGTTAATTTAGATAATTCCATAAAATGTTTTAATCTTTGAAAATTCGTAGAAAATAATCCGTAGCTCGGATGAAAAACTTTTCTACATGAAAGTTGCTCAGAACGACGAGACGAATCCGAATTCACAGTCCGTTCATCTGTCACACGTCCCTAGCATAGCAAACGTTGAACTTTTCCCCTCCGGTTCATCTATCTGAAAGACGTCCGGAACCGGGAAAACTTTCCCGGATGTTTCCCCCTTTGCCAATATCACCTAGCACCGCGTTAGAACATGTCTAGCTTTGCCTGTTGTCATGTTATGCTCTTTCTTGCTATGTATTTACTGTTTTCTCCCCCCTCTTCTCTCTGGTAGACCCCGAGACTGCTGCTGATGTCCCTGTGATCGACTATGTCACCGACGACCCTCCTTCTTGTCTGAGCTTCCAGGCAAGGCCCCCCTTTGATCATCCTGATATCGCCCATTCCATTCTCTCATGCTTGCATTAGATTCTTCTATTGTTATTGTTTGCTCCTATTCTGATGCATAGCCTGCTTTTGTAACCTGCTCATTGTACCTTACTTTCTTATCCTAAACTGCTTTGTATAGGTTGGTTAGTGATCCATCAGTGACCCCCCACCTTGTCCTTGTTGCCCCTGCTTCATCTTCGACGACTCGATCAACATGATCGATGACCTGAGCCTGACACCTCACATCACATCACGCCCCTTTAGTTGCTCCACTCTGTAGAGCGACTGTCGAGTGTCGAGGGTGATCCCTCATAACGCACTCCTGATGATAATTATGTAGTGTAGCTATTCGGTCATGGTCAACGGGGGCGGTTCCTCTTTCACCATTCCCGATACGGCTCTGTCATTCAACACCTCAAGTGTGAACCTCAAGGGTGGATCCTCTTACGTTCACCTTGATGATTACATCGAGTGGAATCCTTCGTGGGTTATTCCTCGGGTTTTCCCATTGATGTATGGACACACGGTTGCCTTGACTTTACTTGAGACCATTGCTGAAGTCGGGTCGGCCCTGAGGGGTACCCGCGAGTTGATGTGAAAGTTGGGCGGGCCCGTTGAGCACCCGCGAGTTTTCTACGTGGCACGACCGGGCAGTCTGGGCCCTTGCCGTAAGTCCATGAGACGGGGCGACGGGGTCACATTATCGTGGGTCTCTGCTCGTCTCTGCGAGCCCCCAATACACTAACAGGTTTGGGTATTTGTTCTAAGTTGGCCTCTGGCCTTTACGCACCAACCAGCACGCGAGAATAGTTATGGGCCTTGGCGTCGTGGTATCAGCCGAAGCTTTGTCAGACGTCCAATTCAGCAGTGCAGCACGGCTGGGCTGACACCATCCTGTAGTGGTGGAGCCTGGACCCGCCCTTTACGCAATGACCCGGAGTGCAACGGGCGATGAGCCTAGACCCTGGAGTGCTTAGGAGGTAGACCAGTGGGGACGTCTCTACTGAGCCTAGGTAGGGTTGCGACGTGTTGATCTTCCGAGGTCGGGCATTGACCCCAGAAAGTTGTGTCCGGCCAGAGTGATCGAACGTGTTGGGTAACGTGGTGCACCCCTTCAAGGAAGATATATATTCGAATACCGTGTCCATGGTAATGGACATTCAGACTTGTATCCGGATCTTATATAACTAGAAATGGATACTTGAGATATGTGGCCCCGGGATTGCTTTCTCGTAGGGAGTCGAGGAAGGATCTCCGGGCGTTGATACTAGAACATGTTTGATAATTATAAACTGGTATTATTTACTCTTCTACATGATGCAAGATGCTTGGAGCTGCTTGAAGATGCTATTCTTCGATAGGCTAGGCCTTCCCCCTCTATTCTGGCATTCTGCAGTTCAGTCCACATATACAAACCTTCCATTTGATACCAGTGCATCCTTAGTATAGATCTGATGCTTGTGAGTACTTTGGATGAGTACTCATGGTTGCTTTGTTACCCCTCCCCCCCCCTTCTTTCTTCTTTCCGGTTGATGCAACCAGATGGTGGATCCCTGGAGCCAGATGCCACCGCCGATGGATGCTACTGCGTGAAGACCGTCAACGTCCAGGAGTAGTTAGGAGGTCCCAGGCAGGAGGCCTTGCCTCTTCGATCGTGTTGCTTTTGTGCTAGCCTTCTTAAGGCAGCCTTGTTTAACTTACGTCTGTAGTCACATCCATAGATACAAACCTTCCATTTGATACCAGTGCATACTTAGTATAGATCTGATGCTTGTGAGTACTTTGAATCAGTACTCACGGTTACTTTGCTACCCCTGTCCCCCCTTCTTTCTTCTTTCCGGTTGATGCAACCAGATGGTGGATCCCTGGAGCTAGATGCCACCGCCGATGGATGCTACTGCGTGAAGACCGTCGACGTCCAGGAGTAGTTAGGAGGTCCCAGGCAGGAGGCCTTGCCTCTTCGATCGTGTTGCTTTTGTGCTGGCCTTCTTAAGGCAGTGTTGTTTAACTTACGTCTGTACTCAGATATTGTTGCTTCCACTGACTCTTGTGTATTGAGTTATGTATCCGAGCCCTCGAGGCCTGTGGCTTGTAATATAAAGCTTGTATTATTTTGATTTGTGTCTAGAGTTGTGTTGTGATATCTTCTCGTGAGTCCTTGATCTTGATCGTACACATTTGCGTGTATGATTAGTGTACCATTGAATCAGGGGCGTCACAAGTTGGTATCAGACCCGACTACCTGTAGGATCCCCCTTTCCAACTCCTTGGCTGAAGTTGAGTCTAGTGTTTGAAAAGTTGTTTTACTAACATGGTTGTGTGGCTTACGGGCCCACGTCGACATTGGGTGGTATTAGGATCTTTTATACCTTGTCTATACTCTGGGAATCTGATTTCTCATCTATTTGGGTTAAATGATTTTGCTAACTCTAACTCTAGGTTCTCATAATTACTTCCTCCCGGAGAGCCCCTCACTCCAGATGATTGCTTGGTGCATCAAAGGATTCCGAAGCTACTCTCCGATGTTCTCCCAAGACTTTCGTGCTCGTCGCTTTTGCAATTCACTACCTCTGATATATCCTCACGGATAACTCCATACACTTGTCGTTCATACAATCATTTCTTATTGATCTTGTTATTACAACATACCCCAAAATTCTCTCTATTGTTCCGATATTACCTTGTGCCTACTACCTTGTAATTCTTTGCCACCTGCATACCCCTACGGTAATTCCTCATGCTTATCGAGGATTTGTTCATTCCTAGTTGGTCAAGTGATTCACCAGATACTTTCGAATACTATTCGATCTTTAGATAATCCTCTCCATCTATTGCTCTGCAAATACTTATCTGCTTGCATTATGGTCACTTCCATATGTCTAGCAATACTCATTAACATCCTTTGTCATCGTAATTTCGAGCATTTGATTCGTTTTGTTTCTGAATGCTCGCGATCATCAGTCCTATTTAAAATTCTTCCCTTCATTCAGACCTCACTCCAGACATGAGCTAGTGTTCGACAAATCAAACCTTGATTGATAATCGATCTATGTGTATTCTACTTACTTGTCTTTGACCAGAGCCTCTGCATCTGATCCCCCATTTTCGAAATATTCCTTTGCATTTGAGCTTTGAATTAGTCTGTTGTTTCTATAACCTGACCTCCTTGCATTCTTTCTTCTTCTGGTTGTGTACCGATACTCAGATCAGATCCCTTGAGAACCACTAGATCCTTTGTGGGGTTCTATCCGACAACATCCTTCATATACAATAACCTTGTGAGCTTTTCCTCGGATACATAATGCCTTTGGTAAATTGTATCTTCTGCTTCCTCAAACATTCTCTACTCCGAGCTTGAGTTATTTACTCGTGAAGTTTGAACCTACAACTTCGTCGAAGACGAGAAGTAAATGGAAGGGTATGCATTGATGAAGTGGGAGTCGACCTTGAACCTTTGTGTTCATGCCCATGGACCCTTTGTGGAACTTACCATGGAAGCTTCTTGTAATAATGATCCCCTGATGATGAGTTCATAATGTATCTATGCTTGGTCCTTGGCAAGCGTGTTTCCGACCATGACTGTTATCCTTCGATTGCTTTTCTCGGATGAGTTAAAGTCCTAGTCTTGTTCAGATCATTTCAACTATCAAGCCTCTACTTTGATCTACCTTCGAGTGTTACCCTCTGGTATCTCGAGAATATCACGGAACTACATAACTTCTTATGAGTTTTTCATCAACTATTATTCTCCCCGATTCAAATTTTCCACAGGTTCTGAGTTGTTAGGCACTCGAGAACACCGATAACTGATTCAAGCCTCCATTGCGTTGTTTAACCTTTCTTGTAACCTAACATATCTGAGCAGTGATAATTCCCTGCTTATGCAAACACCATGGTGTACAAACTCTGTCAGTAAGACCTTGTTACTATTGTTGATGACATTCCGGTAGCCACCGATGGACGAGAACTTTGCCTATTGGTCCGCCTCATCTTAACGAGCAGGAAAATGGTTCTCTTTGTTCCTCGCCGTACCAACGTTGTTGCCAACATAGCTGACAAGTTGTCCTCCGATCGGCCTTTCTATCATGACCGTCCAGTTGTTAGCACCCTTCCCGCTTTTAACCCACATGGTGGGCCCATAACCCACAGTTCCACATGATCGAAACCTGACTCTCCTATACATACCAGTTTTCCAAAATTGTTCCTTGCGCTTGGCGATGTATGTAAATCATGAGCCACCTGCCTAGTGATCCATTCTGGTATCTGAAGCAATACTTATTCACATTGCTCTGAACCCCTTTCACCCTCTGTTTTAGGCAACGAACGATTGCCTACACGCTTGAAACTTTTTATTGCACCTTCTTACCTTGCTCTCGATGACTTTCTTGAATTTCAACTCGAGAGATGCCTCTATGCCTCGTTCACTGAGATAGACCCCAAGTACCTATCTTGAATTGAGCTCCGTCCTTCTCGAGCCTTTCCCCCTTACTTCACCCCTTAAATCTCGGGATGAGATTTCTTGTAGTGGAGGAGAATTGTGACGCCCAGATAATTAAGCTACAGTAATCTCGTGCTAATGATGTCAGGTCATTATTCTTACTGTTACTAATCCTCATTTGATGCGAAGCATAATTCAAATTCAATCTAAATTAAATTCCAAAATTCAAGTTTGTCAAACATGCAAAATAAAATGTAGAAAGTGTGGAAAATATTCCATAACTAATTATGGTGGTGACCCAACACTTTTGTAAAGTGTTTAAATCCCCTATTGTGAATATAACATTGGCTTAAACAATCATTTAAATGCCTTTCCATTTATGAAAATTTTCAAACAAACTTGAAAGCCTCCCAAACTTTTTGTGGCAGTGCTAGTAAGTGCAAGGTATTTATCTTGCGAAGTCCCACATTGTACAAAATACATTTGCTAGCCAAAACGAAATGCAAACGAAAAAAGAGATAAGGCCCACTGTCCCCTGGGCCTTAGCCACCTGGGTGGCGCAACCCAGCAGGCCCAACTGGTCCAGCTCATCTCCTCCGGTCGCCTCCCTCCTCTCTGTTCCCCCGACCCGAGCCGCTACAAGGGCTCGTCCCCGCCGGACCAGCCTCGCCAGCGCTGCCTCGAGGGGATAAGGACGACGCCTGGGGCTCCCCTCATGTCGTCCCGCCCACTTGCCCCCTCTCGCTCGCCTCTGCGCCTCCCCTCCCCCAGATCCACCTCTTCCCTCTCCTCTCGCTCGATCCCGAGCGCGCCCGTCGCCATGGCCGTGCCATAACCACGGCCACCTTCGTCCCCGCATGGCGCCTCCCTATCCATACGCTCTGCAGGCGTCGTCTACGTCGCCTACATCAAGCGCCTGGAGCTGGGGAGCACCAGAGCACCCACATCGCCGTCTTCTTCCTCCTCTACCTCGCCAGCATCCGTCGACTGCTCTAACTCCAGCAGGCCTCCCCGAGCACGTTGTCGTCCCCCTACAGCCTCGTCGTGAGCTTCTCCTCCTCCCCCCTCTCATTTCGCTCTCGTGCGCCTCCTAGCTAGCTCGCCGACCGTCGCCCGAGCGTGTTGCCGCCGACGAGCGCGGCGCCGTAACCATAGTCACCATCACATGCGGCCGAGCGCCACATCGGGCTCCAGGGGGTCCCAGGTGCCCAACGCGCGCTCTGCTGCTCTCGCTGAGCCCCGTAGCCCGATCCCTGCCAACGCCCGTTCCGCCCTTCCGCCCCGCTCAACGCCGTCGTTGTTGCAGCCCGCCCCAACCTAAGCTAAGGCCGCAGTTGGATGTGCCGCTCCTCCCGCGTCCGAACGAGCCCGGCCACGCTCGAAACGGCCCTCTGTGGCGCGTTTCCCGCGAGGTCCCGAGTGCCTCCGCCGTGTTTTCGGTCGCCGGTGTTCACCCGCCGGCCACCGCCGTCGTGGCATACCTGGCGTCCGCCCCTGGGTCACTGCTAGTGCGCCCCCTGGACCTAGTTGGCCATGTTGACCATGGTCAACTATGCTGACTGGGCGGCCCCAGCCACTCACATGCAGGCCCCACAACAAAATTAGTTAATTAAAACATTTTGTTAATTAAAACCTAATTGGTTACTAACTTGAGACTGACATGTGTGGCCCCCATAGCTTTAACCACACTTTATTTTAATATAAGCTTTGTTTTTAACAGAGGCTGACATGTGGGCCCCACTCGTCAGGTTTGACCTGGTCAGTGTGACTGTTGACTGCTGACGTCATCCTCTAGTCATGCTGACATCATAATTCCATTTATGTTAATTTAGATAATTCCATAAAATGTTTTAATCTTTGAAAATTCATAGAAAATAATCCGTAGCTCAGATGAAACACTTTTCTACATGAAAGTTGGTCAGAACAACGCGACGAATATGAATACGCGGTCCGTTCATCTGTCACACGTCCCTAGCATAGCAAACGTTGAAATTTTCCCCTCCGCTTCATCTGTCTGACAGACGTCCGGAATCGGGAAAACTTTCCTGGATGTTTCCCCCTTTGCCAGTATCACCTAGCACCGCGTTAGAACACATCTAGCTTTGCCTGTTGTCATGTTATGCTCTTGCTTGTTATGTATTTACTATTTTCTCCCCCCCCCTCTTCTCTCTGGTAGACCCCGAGACCACTGCTGATGTCCCTGTGATCGACTACATCACCGACGACCCTCCTTCTTGTTTGAGCTTTCAGGCAAGCCCCCCTTTTAATCATCCTGATATCGCACATTCCATTCTCTCATGCTTGCATTAGATTTTGCTACTGTTATTGTTTGCTCCTATTCTGATGCATAGACTGCTTTTGTAACCTGCTGATTGTACCTTACATGCTTATCCTAAACTGCTTAGTATGGGTTGGTTAGTGATCCATCAATGACCCCCCACCTTGTCCTTGTTGCCCCTGCTTCATCTTCGATGACTCGAACAACGTGATCGATGACCAGAGCCTGGCACCTCACATCACATCACGCCCCTTTAGTTGCTCGACTCTAGAGAGCTACTATCGAGTGCCGAGGGTGATCCCTCATAACGCACTCTAGATGATAATTCTATAATGTAGCTATTCGGTCATGGTCAACGAGGGTGGTTCCTCTTTCACCACTCCCGATACGGCTCTGTCGTGCAACACCTCAAGTGTGAACCTGAGGGTGGATCCTCTTACGTTCACCTTGATGATTACATCGAGTGGAATCCTCCGGGGGTGATTCCTCGGGTTTTCCCCTTGATGTTTGGACACACGGTTACCTTGACTTTACTTGTGACCATTGTTGAAGTCTGGTCGGCCCTGAGTGGTACCCGCGAGTTTTCTATGTGGCACGGCCGGGCAGTCTGGGCCCTTGCCATAAGTCCATGAGACGGGGCGACAGGGTCACATTATCATGAGTCTATGCTCGTCTCAGAGAGCCCCCAATGCACTAACAGGTTTGGGTATTTGTTCTGATTTGGCTTATAGGCTTTACGCACCAACCACCACACGAGAATAGTTATGGGCCTCGGCGTCGTGGTATCAGCTGAAGCTTTGTCAGACGTCCATTTCAGCACTGCGGCACAGCTGGGCTGGCACCATCCTGTAGTGGTGGAGCCTAGACCCGCCCTGTACGCAATGACCCGGAGTGCAACGGGCGATGGGCCCAGACCCCGGAGTGCATAGGAGGTAGACCGGCGGGGACCTCTCTGTTGAGCCTAGGTAGGTCCGCGACGTGTTGATATTCTGAGGCCGGGCATTGACCCCAGAAAGGTGTGTCCGGGCAGAGTGATCGAGCGTGTTGGGTAGCGTGGTGCACCCCTGCAGGGAAGATATATATATTCAAATACCATGCCCACGGTAATGGATGTTCAGACTTGTATCTGGATCTTATTTAACTAGAAATGGATACTTGAGATATGTGATGGATATGTGTCCCTGGGATTGCTTTCTCGTAGGGAGTCGAGGAAGATATCTGGGCGTTGATACTACAACATGTTTGATAATTATAAACTGCTATTATTTACTCTTCTACATGCTGCAAGATGCTTGGAGCTGCTTGAAGATGCTAGTCTTTGATAGGTGATGTCTACTACACAACCTTCTTCTTGCAGACGTTGTTGGGCCTGCAAGTGCACAGGTTTGTAGGACAGTAGCAAATTTCCCTCAAGTGGATGACCTAAGGTTTATCAATCCGTAGGAGGCGTAGGATGAAGATGGTCTCTCTCAAACAACCCTGCAATCAAATAACAAAGAGTCTCTTGTGTCCCCAACAGACCCAATACAATGGTAAATTGTATAGGTGCACTAGTTCGGCGAAGAGATGAAGATACAAGTGCAAAATAGATGGTATATAAAGGTTTTTGTGATCTGAAATAATAAAAACAGCAAGGTAGCTAGCGATAAAAGTGAGCGTAAACGGTATTGCAATGATAGGAAACAAGGCCTAGGGTTCATACTTTCACTAGTGCAAGTTCTCTCAACAATAATAACATAGATAGATCATATAACAAGCCCTCAACATGCAACAAAGAGTCACTCCAAAGCCACTAATAGCGGAGAACAAACGTAGAGATTATGGTAGGGTACGAAACCACCTCAAAGCTATTCTTTCGGATCGATCTATAAAAGAGTACGTACTAGAATAACACCTTAAGACACAAATCAACCAAAACCCTAATGTCACCTAGATACTCCATTGTCACCTCAAGTATTCGTGGGCATGATTATACGATATGCGTCATACAATCTTAGATTCATCCAACCAACATAAAAGTACTTCAAATAGTGCCCCAAAGTTTCTACCAGAGAGTCAAGAACATGTGCCAACCCCTATGCATAGGTTCATGGGCGGAACACGCAAGTTGGTCACCAAAACATACATCAAGAGGCACATGATATCCCATTGTCACCACAGATAAACACGGCAAGACATACATCAATATTCTCATAAAGACTCAATCCGATAAGATAACTTCAAAGGGGAAACTCAATTCATCAGAAGAGAGTAGAGGGGGAGAAACATCATAAGATCCAACTACAATAGGAAAGCTCGGGATACATCAAGATCGTGCCATAGAGGGAACACGAGAGAGAACACGAGAGAGAGAGATCAAACACATAGCTACTGGTACATACCGTCAGCCCCGAGGGTGAACTACTCCCTCCTCGTCATGGATAGCGCTGGGATGATGAAGATGGCCACCGGTGATGGGATCCCCCTCCGACAGGGTGCCGGAACAGGGTCCCGATTGGTTTTTGGTGGCTACAGAGGCTTGCGGCGGCGGAACTCCCGATCTAGGCTCTGTTCTGGAAGTTTTAAGGTACAAGAGTATATATGAGTGCAGGGGGTACCTCGGAGGAGCTACGGGAGCCCCACAAGGCAGGGGGGCGCGCCCAGGGGGGCACCCTCGTGGGAAGCCCGTATCTCCACTGACGTGCACTCCAAGTTCCCTGGGTTGCTTTCCTTCCAAAAATAACTTCTCCAGTTGATTTCGTTCCTTTTTTACTCCGTCTGATATTCCTTTTCCTCGAAACACTGAAATAGGCATAAAACAGCAAATCTGGGCTGGGCCTCCGGTTAATAGGTTAGTCCCAAAAATAATATAAAAGTGGATAATAAAGCCTAATATTGCCTAAAACAGTAGATAAAGTAGCATGGAGCAGTCAAAAATTACAGATACATTGGAGACGTATCAAACATCCCCAAGCTTAATTCCTGCTCGTCCCCGAGTAGGTAAATGATAAAAAAAGAATTTTTGATGCGGAGTGATACTTTGGCATAATTTCAATGTAAGTCTTCTTAATTGTGGCATGAATATTCAGATCCGAAAGATTCAAGACAAAAAGTTCTTATTGACATAAAAGTAATAATACTTCAAGCATACTAATCAAAGCAATCATGTCTTCTCAAAATAGCATGGCAAAAGAAAGTTCATCCCTACAGAATCATATAGTTAGGCTATGCTTCATTTTCGTCACACAAAGATATTCCCAACTTCTATACCCCCGATGACAAGCCAAGCAATTGTTTCATACTTAAATAATCTCAAACTTTTTCAACCTTCACGCAATACATGAGCGTGAGCCATGGATATAGCACTATGGGTGGAATATAATATGATGATGGGGATTGTGTGGAGAAGACAAAAAGGATAAGATAGTCTCACATCAACTAGGCGTATCAACGGGCTATGGAGATGCCCATCAATAGATATCAATGTGGGTGAGTAGGGATTGCCATGCAACGGATGCACTAGAGCTATAAGTATGTGAAAGCTCAACAAAAGAAACTATGTGGGTGTGCATCCAACTTGCTTGCTCACGAAGACCTAGGGCACTTTTGAGGAAGCCCATCATTGGAATATACAAGCCAAGTTCTATAATGAAGAATTCCCACTAGTATATGAAAGTGACAACATATGAGACTCTCTTATTATGAAGTTCATGGTGCTACTTTGAAGCACAAGTGTGGTAAAAGGATAGTAACATTGTCCCTTCTCTCTTTTTCTCTCATTTTTTTATTTGCGCCTTTTCTCTTTTTTTATGCCCACTCTTTTTTTCGTCCGGAGTCTCATCCCGACTTATGGGGGAATCATAGTCTCCATCATCCTTTCCTCACTGGGACAATGCTCTAATAATGATGATCATCACACTTTTATTTTTCTTACAACTCAACAATTACAACTCGATACTTAGAACAAAATATGACTCTATATGAATGCCTCCGGCGGTGTACCAGGATATGCAATGAATCAAGAGCGACATGTATGAAAATTATGAAGGTGGCCTTGCCACAAATACAATGTCAACTACAAGTTCATGCAAAAAGCAATATGACAAAAGTAATGTATGTCATTTGAACGAAGTGGTGGAAAGTTGCATGGCAATATATCTCGGAATGGCTATGGAAATGCCATGATAGGTAGGTATGGTGGCTGTTTTGAGGAAGGTATATGGTGGGTGTATGGTACCGGCGAAAGTTGTGCGGCACAAGAGAGGCTAGCAATAATGGAAGGGTGAAAGGGTGCGTATAATCCATGGACTCAACATTAATCAAAAGAACTCATGCACTTGTTGCAAAAATTTAGAAGTCATCAAAA
This sequence comes from Triticum dicoccoides, assembly GCF_002162155.2. Taxonomy (NCBI): domain Eukaryota; kingdom Viridiplantae; phylum Streptophyta; class Magnoliopsida; order Poales; family Poaceae; genus Triticum; species Triticum dicoccoides. The sequence goes on from NC_041389.1 coordinate 125,450,134, forward strand.
ATCAAGTACTACGCACATGCTCCTAGGGGGATAGATTGGTAGGAAAAGACCATCGCTCGTCCCCGACCGCCACACATAAGGGTGGACAAGACAGGTACACTTCATGTTTCAAATTTGTTACACAACTTTAACCATACGTGCATGCTACGGGACTTGCAAACTTCAACACAAGCATTCTTTAAATTCACAATCACCCAACTAGCATGACTTTGATATTATCACCTCCATATCTCAAAACAATTATCAAGCATCAAACTTATCTTAGTATTCAACACACTCATAAGAAAGTTTCACATATCTTGAATACCAAGTATATTAATATTAAGAAAATTACCATGCTATTAACGACTCTCAAAATAATCTAAGTGAAGCATGAGAGTTCAATAGTTTCTTTAAAACAAATCCACCACCATGCTCTAAAAGATATAAGTGAAGCACTAGAGCAAAAATTATCAAGCTCAAAAGATATAAGTGAAGCACATAGAGTATTCTAGCAAATTCCAATTTGTGTATGGCTCTCTCTCATTAAAGGATTTCAGATCTTGATACTTCATTCAAACAGAAAGCAAAGCTAAATAAAACTACAATGCAAGGATAGCACAACTCATGTGAAGAAGCAAAAACTTAGGCTCAACCGATACTAACCGATAGTTGTTGAAGAGGAAAGGTGGGATGCCTACCGGGGCATCCCAAAGCTTAGATGCTTGAGACTTCTTGAAATATTATCTTGGGGTGCCTTGGGCATCCCCAAGCTTGAACTTTTGTGTCTCCTTAATTCCTCTCATATCATGGTTTCTCTTTTTATCAAAAGCTTCATTCACAACAAACTCAACAAGAACTCATGAGATAGGTTAGTATAAACCAATGTAAAACCTTATCATTTTCTACTGTAACAAATCACTTAAATAATTATTCAACATTGAATACTAAATTCCTCTGCATATTTAATACTCCTATCCTCAAATAGAATCATTAAACAAGCAAACATACGCAAACAATGCAAACATAACAGCAATCTGCCAAAACAGTACAGTCTGTAAAGAATGCAAGAGTATCAATACTTCCCTGAATCCAAAAATTATGAACTAAAATTCCTACTGTAATAAATTTATCATACCTTAGTATGCAAAAAGATTCAACGTTATACCATTTTCTGAATTTTCTAGGGAATTTTTGCAACAGCGGTAAACTTTCTGTTTTCAAACAGCAACATGTATACTAGCAAAATAAGCATGGCAAAGGCTATCCTTGAATTTTTATTGAAACTGAAGATGCAAAACATTATTATAACTAACAGAAAGCAAAAACTAACAACATAAAATGACGCTCCAAGCAAAACACATATCATGTGGTGAATAAAAATATAGCTCCAAGTAAAGTTACCGATGAACGAAGACAAAAGAGGGGATGCCTTCCGGGGCATCCCCAAGCTTAGGCTCTTGGTTGTCCTTGAATATTACCTTGGGGTGCCTTGGGCATCCCCAAGCTTAGGCTCTTGCCACTCCTTATTCCATATTCCATCGAATCTTTACCCAAAACTTGAAAACTTCAACCACACAAAACTCAAAACAAAACTCGTAAGCTCCGTTAGTATAGGAAAATAAAACCACCACTTAGGTACTGTAATGAACTCATTATAAATTCATATTGGTGTAAAACCTACTGTATTCTAACTTCTCTATGGTTCATACCACTTAATACTAGCCATAGATACATCAAAATAAGCAAACAACACAATGAAAACAAGATCTGTCAAAAACAGAATAGTCTGTAGTAATCTGTATCAAACGTATACCTATGGAACCCCAAAAATTATTAAATAAATTTCTGAACCTGAATAATTTGTCTATTAATCATCTCCAAAACGAATCAACCTAAAATCACTCTCCAGTAAAAAATGGCAGCCATTATTGTGAGCGCCAAAGTTTCTGTTTTCTACAGCAAGATCATATAAACTTCACCCAAGTCTTCTCAAAGGTTCTACTTGGCACTTTATTGAAACAAAAGCTATAAATCATGATTACTACAGTAGCATAATCATGTGGACACACAAAACAGTAAGGATAAATATTGGGTTGTCTCCCAACAAGCGCTTTTCTTTAATGCCTTTCTAGCTAGGCATGATGATGACAATCATGCTCACATAAAAGATAAGGATTGAAACATAACTGGAGCATCATGAAGCATATGACTAGCACATTTAAGCCTAACCCTCTTCCTATGCATAGGGATTTTGTGAGAAAACAACTTATGGGAACAATAATCAACTAGCATAGGAAGGTAAAACAAGCCTAACTTTAAGATTTTGAGCACATAGAGAGGAAACTTGGCATTATTGCAATTCCTATAAGCATATGTTCCTCCCTCATAATAATTTTCAGTAGCATCATGAATGAATTCAACAATATAACCAGAACCTAAAACATTCTTTTCATGATCTACAAGCATAGAAAATTTACTACTCTCTACATGAGCAAATTTCTTCTCATGAATAGTAGTGGGAGCAAACTCAACAAAATAACTATCATGTGATTGAAAATTAAGATCAAGATGACAAGTTTCATGGTTATCATTATTCTTTAAAGCATATGTGTCATCACAATAATCATCATAGATAGGAGGCATGCTTTCATCATAGTAAATTTGCTCATCAAAGCTTGGGGGACAAAAAATATCATCTTCATCAAACATAGCTTCCCCAAGCTTGTGGCTTTGCATATCATTAGCATCATGGATATTCTAGGAATTCATAGTAACAACATTTCAATCATGCTCATCATTCAAATATTTTATGCCAAGAATTCTATGTAATTCTTCTTCTAGCACTTGAGCACAATTTTCCTTTCCATCATTCTCACGGAAGATATTAAAAAGATGAAGCGTATGAGACAAACTTAACTCCATTTTTTTGTAATTTTCTTTTATAAACTAAACTAGTGCTAAAACAAGAAACAAAAAGATTCGATTGCAAGATCTAAAGATATACCTTCAAGCACTCACCTCCCTGGCAAACACGCCAGAAAAGAGCTTGATGTCTACTACACAACCTTCTTCTTGTAGACGTTGTTGGGCCTGCAAGTGCACAAGTTTGTAGGACAGTAGCAAATTTCCCTCAAGTGGATGACCTAAGGTTTATCAATCCGTAGGAGGCGTAGGATGAAGATGGTCTCTCTCAAACAAACCTGCAACCAAATAACAAATAGTCTCTTGTGTCCCCAACACACCCAGTACAATGGTAAATTGTATTGGTGCACTAGTTCGGCGAAGAGATGAAGATACAAGTGCAAAATAAATGGTAGATAAAGGTTTTTGTAATCTGAAATAATAAAAACAGCAAGGTAACTAGCGATAAAAGTGAGCGTAAACGGTATTGCAATGATAGGAAACAAGGCCTAGGGTTCATACTTTCACTAGTGCAAGTTCTCTCAACAATAATAACATAGATAGATCATATAACAAGCCCTCAACATGCAACAAAGAATCACTCCAAAGCTACTAATAGAGGAGGATAAACGTAGAGATTATGGTAGGGTATGAAACCACCTCAAAGCTATTCTTTCGAATCGATCTATAAAAGAATTTGTACTAGAATAACACCTTAAGACACAAATCAACCAAAACCCTAATGTCACCTAGATACTCCATTGTCACCTCAAGTATTCGTGGGCATCATTATAGGATATGCGTCATACAATCTTAGATTCATCCAACCAACATAAAAGTACTTCAAAGAGTGCCCCAAAGTTTCTACCAGAGAGTCAAGAACGTGTGCCAACCCCTATGCATAGGTTCATGGGCGGAACACGCAAGTTGGTCACCAAAACATACATCAAGAGGCACATGATATCCCATTGTCACCACAGATAAACACGGCAAGACATACATCAATATTCTCATAAAGACTCAATTCGATAAGATAACTTCAAAGGGGAAACTCAATTCATCAGAAGAGAGTAGAGGGGCAGAAACATCATAAGATCCAACTACAATAGGAAAGCTCGAGATACATCAAGATTGTGCCATAGAGGGAACATGAGAGAGAACACGAGAGAGAGAGATCAAACACATAGCTACTGGTACATACCCTCAGCCCCGAGGGTGAACTACTCCCTCCTCGTCATGGATAGCGCAGGGATGATGAAGATGGCCACCGGTGATGGGATCCCCCTCCGGCAGGGTGCCGAAACAGGGTCCCGATTGGTTTTTGGTAGCTACAGAGGCTTGCGGCGGCGGAACTCCCGATCTAGGTTCTGTTCTGGAAGTTTTAGGGTACAAGAGTATATATGGGTGCAGGGGGTACGTCGGAGGAGCTACGGGAGCCCCATGAGGCAGGGGGCGCGCCCAGGGGGGCGCCCCCACCCTCGTGGGCAGCCCGTATCTCCCCTGACGTGCACTCCAAGTTCCCTGGGTTGCTTTCCTTCCAAAAATAACTTCTCCAGTTGATTTCGTTCCGTTTTGACTCCGTCTGATATTAATTTTCCTCGAAACACTGAAATAGGCATAAAACAGCAAATCTGGGCTGGGCCTCCAGTTAATAGGTTAGTCCCAAAAATAATATAAAAGTGGATAGTAAAGCCCAATATTGCCTAAAACAGTAGATAAAGTAGCATGGAGCAATCAAAAATTATAGATACGTTGGAGACGTATCAATAGGCTAGGCCTTCCCCCTCTATTCTGGCATTCTGCAGTTCAGTCCATGGATACAAACCTTCCATTTGATACTAGTGCATACGTAGTATAGATCTGATGCTTGAAAGTACTTTGGATGAGTACTCGGGGTTGCTTTGCTACCACTTTTCCCCCCTTCTTTGTTCTTTCCGGTTGATGCAACAAGATGGTGGATCCCTGGAGCCAGATGCCAGCGCCCATGGATGCTACTGCATGAAGACCGTCGAAGTCCAGGAGTAGTTAGGAGGTCCCAGGCAGGAGGCCTTGCCTCTTCGATCGTGTTGCTTTTGTGCTAGCCTTCTTAAGGCAATCTTGTTTAACTTACGATTGTACTCAGACATTGTTGCTTCCGCTGACTGTTGTGTATTGAGCTATGTATTCGAGCCCTCGAGGCCCCTGGCTTGTAATATAAAGCTTGTATTAATTTGATTTGTGTCTAGAGTTGTGTTGTGATATCTTCCCGTGAGTCCCTCATCTTGATCGTACACATTTGTGTGTATGATTAGTGTACGACTGAATCAGGGGCGTCACATGTTGGTGGATGTCCAGGGGGCCCATGAGGCAGGGGGCGCGCCCAGGGGGAGGGGGCGCGCCCCCCACCCTTGTGGACAGGATGTGGGCCCCCTGACGCTATTTCTTTTGCCAGTATTTTTTATTAATTCTGAAAAATTTCTCTGTGGATTTCCAAGTCATTCTGAGAACTTTTATTTCTGCACAAAAATAACACCATGGCAGTTCTGCTGAAAACAGCGTCAGTCCGGGTTAGTTCCATTCAAATCATGCAAGTTAGAGTCCAAAACAAGGGGAAAAAGTGTTTGGAAAAAGTAGATACGACGAAGACGTATCAATTCCCCTAAGCTTAAACATTTGCTTGTCCTCAAGCAATTCAGTTAACAAATTGAAAGTGATAAAGAAAAACTTTTACAAACTCTGTTTGCTCTTGTTTTTGTAAATATGTAAACCCAACATTCAAGTTTTGAGCAAAGATTATGAACTAACCATATTCATAATAACACTTAGGTCTCATGTTTACTCATATCAATGGCATAATCAACTAGCGAGCAATAATAATAAATCTCGGATGACAACACTTTCTCAAAAAAATCATAATATGATATAACAAGATGGTATCTCGCTAGCCCTTTCTGAGACTGCAAAACATAAATGCAAAGCACCTTTAATGATTAAGGACTGACTAAAAATTGTAATTCATGGTAATAGAGATCTAGTCAAGTCATCCCCAATATAAATTAATAGTAATGCATGCAAATGACAGCCGTGCTCTCCAGCAGGCGCTTTTTAATAATAGGGTGATGATTCAACATAAAAGTAAATAGATAGGCCCTTCGCAGAGGGAAGCAGGGATTGGTAGAGGTGCCATAGCTCGATTTTGAAATAGAGATAAATAACATTTTGAGCAGTATACTTTCACTGTCAACATAACAACTATGAGATCTCGGTATCTTCCATGCTACACACATTATAGGTGGTTCCCAAACAGAATTGTAAAGTCTATACTCCCCCACCACCAACAAGCATCAATCCATGGCTTGCCCGAAACAACAAGTGCCTCCAACTAGCAACAATCTTGGGGGGAGTTTTGTTTAATTATTTTGATTTGATTTGAGCATGGGACTGGGCATCCCGGAGACCAGCCATTTTCTCATGAATGAGGAGCGGAGTCCACTCCTCTTCAGAATAACCCGCCTAACATGGAAGATACAGACAACCCTAGTTGATAAATGAGCTGCTCGAGCATACAAAACAGAATTTCATTTGAAGGTTTGGAGTTTGGGACAGACAAATTTACTTGGAACGGCAGGTAAATACCGCATATAAGAAGGTATGGTGGACTCATATGGAATAACTTTGGGGTTTATGGAGTTTGAATGCACAAGCAGTGTTCCCGCTTAGTACAGGTGAAGGTTAGCAAAAGGTTGGGAAGTGACCAACTGAAAGAGCGACAACAGTCATGAACATGCATTAAAATTAATCCACACCGAGTGCAAGCATGAGTAGGATATAATCCACCATGAACATAAATATCGTGAAGGCTATGTTGATTTTGTTTCAACTACATGCGTGAACATGTGCCAAGTCGAGTCACTTGAATCACTCAAAGGAGGATACCACCCTATCATACCACATCACAGCCATTTTAATAGCATGTTGGCACGCAAGGTAAACCATTATAAACTCGTATCTAATTAAGCATAGCATAAGCAACTATAATATCTAATTGTCATTGCAAACAAGTTTATTCATAATAGGCTGAATCAGGAACAATGAACTAATCATATTTACAAAAACAAGAGAGGTCGAGTTCATACCATCTTCTCTCATCTCAGCCAGTCCATCATATATCGTCATTATTGCCTTTCACTTGCACGACCAAACGGTGTGGATAATAATAATAGTGCACGTGCATTGGACTAAGCTGGAATCTGCAAGCATTCAATTCAAGGGAGAAGACAAGGTAATATGGGCTCTTGGTTAAATCAACAATCATGCGTATGAGAGCCACTAAACATTTTCATTATGGTCTTCTCCTCTCGACCACCAAAGGAAAAAAAAGAAATAAAACTATTTACATGGGAAAGCTCCCAACAAGCAAAAGAGGAATGAGAAATCTTTTTGGGTTTTATTTTAATTATTACTACAAGCATGGAAATTAAACTAACTATTTTTTTTGTTTTTCTTAAGGTTTATCAAACACACAAGAAGAAAGCAAGAAAAAGAAATTAAACTAGCATGAATAGTACAGTGAAACAGTATGAGCACTGACAACTAGAAAGAGTGTGTGAGCATGAATGTAATGTTAGTGAGAAATACGTACTCCCCAAGCTTAGGCTTTTGGCCTAAGTTGGTCTATGCCCATGGATCGCAGCTACTCTCCCCGGTGTACTGAGGAGTGTCATTGTACTGCCACTGACTGGCGATCTCCTCTGGGTCCCACTGATAAGATGATGGACAATAAGTGTCAAGTGGTGGTTCCAGCTCAGGCTCTGGAGCTAATGTCTGGCCTCGATGCGCGTAAACGGCCGCCGACAAGACGAGGTAATGGCCTGCAGTTAAATCAAACAAAGAGGACGCAGGCAGGATAATAATCTCATTGTGTTTCTTATTAAATCTCAGATTATATAGAAGCATCTTATCATCATTGTTAACAATAAACTCATGTGCTACCATGCTCTTATAATCTAGAAAAGTAGGGGGCAGCAGTTTTTCTTCTTTCTCAAAATGCCTAATAGGTATCTCGAAGTGTTTGGCAAGACGTGCAGCATAGATACCTCCAAAGATGGGGCCTTTTGTACGGTTCAGGCTTAATCGTTTAACAATAATAGCACCCATACTAACAGAGTTGTGACGGAATAAATCATGGAACACAATAATAATATCAGGAACACTGAGGTTTCTACAGTTTCCGCGACCAATTAAACATCAACTAGCAAATATTGCAAAGTAGCGTAAAACAGGAAAATGTATGGTAGTAATTCTTGCATTGGAAACCTTCCTCCATTCCCCTATAGTAATAGTATCAATAAAACCATCCACATCTTTACGATGTGGTTCCTCTAAGATGCCCTCGAAGGGTATTTTGCAGACTGCGCAAAAATCACGTAATGACATCTCCCTAGCCACATCATATAAATGGAAAGCTACTGAAGGAGGTGAATTCTTAGGATAATAGTAGAAGTTTTGCACGAAAGTACTGGTGAGTAAGAGATATTGTTCGATCCAGTCGTGGAGGAACTCGGTGAGGCCTGCATTATCAGCCAAAGAATAAAAGTCATCATAAATCCCGGCTCCTCTCAAGAAATCATCACAAGGCCATTCACACGGGCCTACTTCCGCCACGCGAGGAAGATTATACTTGGCCTTTTCTTTCTCCTTAGCTTGTTTATCCTTGCAGCCTTGGCTAGAAGAGCCCCTCAAAAATCTCTTAATCATTTTCTGAAATTTTCTGAAATTTTTAGTAACTCAAAATAAAAGTGAATCAAACTTAATAAAATTGATAACGACTACTCCCACAAGTGCCTAGAGCCAATATCATGCATTAAAATTACTTGGGACCTCATAAATTTGACATGCAAGCTCAAGAACAAGGTCACCTAGACATAAAAAAATTGCAATGAATAAAGTGCTAGAACAAAAACTAATTGGACCATTGGAGGAGTCACATACCAAGGAACAATCCCCCAAAGCAGTTTTGAGAATAGAGCTTTGAGCTAGGAGATCGAAAATAGCAGCAAAATGAGCAAGAACTCATGCTTGAGCTGGATGGTGATTTTTTTTGGGAGGAAGATGGAGTGTGTGGGTGCAGGAATAAGTGGAGGGGGGCCACCGTGGGCCCACGAGGCAGGGGGGCACGCCCTGTAGGGCTGGGCGCGCCCTGGAACATCGTGGCCAGGTGCTTGCTCCCCCTGCTGTGTTCTCAGTGCCAAATATTCTTAAATATTCTAGAAAAAATCATACTAAATTGGCAGGGCGTTTGGAGAACTTTTATTTTCAGGATATTTTTTTATTGCATGGATAATTCAAAAAACAGACAAAAAATACTATTTTTGCTTTATTTAATCTAAATAACAGAAAGTAAAGGGAGGGTACAGAAGGTTGTGCCTTGTAGTTTCGTCCATCTCATGCTCATCAAAAGGAATCCACTAACAAGGTTGACAAAGTCTTGTTAACAAACTCATTCCGAATAACATGGAACCGAAGAAATTTTGAATAACACTAGGTTACCTCAACGGAGATATGAACATCCCCAATAATAAGAATATCATATTTCTTCTTTGACAGTAGGAAGAGGAAATTCAAAACCTCCAATAATGATAGTTGGAATTTTCCAATAGAATTGATACTATGAACTTGAGGTTGTTTCCTTGGAAAGTGTACCGTATGCTCATTACCATTAACATGAAAAGTGACATTGCCTTTGTTGCAATCGATAACAATCCCTGGAGTATTCAAAAAGGGTCTACCAAGGATAATCGACATACTATTATCCTCGGGAATATCAAGAATAACAAAGTCCGTTAAGATAGTGACGTTTGCAACCACAACAGGCACATCCTCACAAATACCGACAGGTATAGTAGTTGATTTATCAGCCATTTGCAAAGATATTTCAGTAGCTGTCAAGTTATTCAATTCAAGTCTACGATATAAACAGAGAGGTATAACGCTAACACTAGCTCCAAGATCACATAAAGTAGTTTTAACATAATTTCTTTTAATGGAACATGGTATAGTTGGTACTCTTGGATCTCCTAGTTTCTTAGGTATTCCACCTTTAAAAGTGTAATTAGCAAGCATGGTGGAAATTTCAGCTTCCGGTATCTTTCTTTTATTTGTAATAATATCTTTCATGTATTTAGCATAAGGATTTACTTTAAGCATATCCGTTAAGCGCATACATAAGAAGATAGGTCTAATCATTTTAGCAAAGCACTCAAATCCTCATCATCCTTTTTCTTGGATGGCTTAGGAGGAAAAGGCATGGGTTTCTGAACCCATGGTTCTCTTTCTTTACCGTGCTTCCTAGCAACAAAGTCTCTATTATCATAACATTGATTCTTTGATTGTGGGTTATCAAGATCAACAACAGGTTCAATTTCTACATCATTCTTATTGCTAGGTTGAGCATCAACATGAACATTATCATTAACATTATCACTAGGTTCATGTTCATCACCTGATTGTGTCTCAGCATCAAAATAGAAATATCATTGGGATTCTCGGGTGTGTCTACAATAGGTTCACTAGAAGCATGCAAAGGCCTATCATTTTTCTTTTCCTCCTTTTTGAAGGACTAGGTGCATCTAAATTATTTCTCTAAGAATCTTGCTCAATTCTCTTAGGGTGGCCTTCAGGATACAAAGGTTCCTGAGTCATTTTACCCATTCTAGTAGCCACTCTAAGAGCAAAGTCATGTTTATTATTTAATTCATCGAGCAAATCATTTTGAGCTTTAAGTATTTGTTCTGCTTGAGTGGTAACCATAGAAGCATATTTACTAATGAGTTTAAGTTCACCTTTAACTCTAGGCATTATAATCACTCAAGCATCCAATCATGTAAGCATTACTCTTTAATTCTGTACCAACATAAGCATTGAAATTTTCTTGTCTAGCCATAAAGTCATCAAATTCATCCAAGAATTGGCTAGCAAACTTAGTAGACGGGATTTCAACTTTATCGTATCTATAAAGCGAATTTACCTTCACTACCTGTGTCGGGTTATCAAGACAATGTGTTTCTTCAATAGGTGGTACATTAAGACCATGTATTTCTTCAACAGGAGGTAAATTCTTAACATCTTCAGCTTTAATACCTTTCTCTTTCACAGATTTCTTAGCCTCTTGCATATCTTCAGGACTGAGAAATAGAACACCCCTCTTCTTCGGAGTTGGTTTAGGAATAGGCTCAGGAGTTGGCTCAATTGGCTCAGGAACTGGCTCAGGAAGAGTCCAATTATTTTCATTGGTCAACATATTATTCAATAACAATTTAGCTTGATCGACTGTTCTTTCCCTGAAAACACAACCAACACAACTATCCAGGTGGTCATTGGAAGCATCGGTTAGTCCATTATAAAAGATATCAAGTATTTCATTTTTCTTAAGAGGATGATCTGGCAAAGCATTATGTAATCGGAGAAGCCTCCCCCAAGCTTGTGGAGACTCTCTTCTTCAATTTGCACAAAATTATATATTTCCCTCAAGGCAGCTTGTTTCTTATGAGCAGGGAAATATTTAGCAGAGAAGTAATAAATCATATCCCGGGGACTACGCACACAACCAGGATCAAGAGAATTAAACCAAGTTTTAGCATCACCCTTTAATGAGAACGGAAATATCCTAAGGATATAATAGTAGCAAGATTTCTCATCATTTGTGAACAGGGTGGCTATATCATTCAATTTAGTAAGATGTGCCACAACAGTTTCAGATTCATAGCCATAGAAAGGATCAGATTCAACCAAAGTAAATATCTCAGGATCGACAGAGAATTCATAATCCTTATCAGTAACAAAGATAGGTGAAGTAGCAAAAGCAGGGTCATATTTCATTCTAGCATTTAGAGATTTCTATTTAAGTTTAACTAGTGACCTCTTAAGATCAGATCTATCATTGCAAGCAAGAATATCTCTAGTAGTTTCTTCATCCATAACATAACCCTCTGGAACAACAGGCAATTCATATTTAGGGAGAGAACCTTCATCATCACTATCTTCAATAATATCAGTTTCAAGAATTTCATTCTCTCTAGCCCTAGCAAGTTGTTCATCAAGAAATTCACCTAATGGCAAAGTAGTATCAAGCACAGAAGTAGTTTCATCATAAGTATCATGCATAGTAGAAGTGGCATCATCAATAACATGCGACATATCAGAATTAATAGTAGAAGCAGGTTTAGGTGTAGCAAGCTTACTCATATAAGAAGGAGAATCTAGTGCAGAGCTAGATGGCAGTTCCTTACCTCCCCTCGTAGTTGAGGGATAAATCTTAGTTCTTTCGTCTTTCAAGTTCCTCATAGTGATCAGCAAATATAAATCCCAAGTGACTCAAAGAATAGAGCTATGCTCCCCGGCAACGGCGCCAGAAAATAGTCTTGATAACCCACAAGTATAGGGGATCGCAACAGTTTTCGAGGGTAGAGTATTCAACCCAAATTTATTGCTTCGACACAAGGGGAGCCAAAGATATTCTCAAGTATTAGCAGTTGAGTTGTCAATTCAACCACACCTAGATAACTTAGTATCTGTAGCAAAGTATTTAGTAGCAAAGTAGTATGGAAGTAACGGTAATGGTAACAAAAGTAATAGTAGCAGTTTTGTAGTAATTGTACTAGTAGGAACGGTAAAGTAAATAAGCAAAGCACAATATGTGAAAAGCTCGTAGGCATTGGATCAGTGATGGATAATTATGTCGGATGCGATTCCTCATGTAATAGTTATAACATAGGGTGACACAGAACTAGCTCCAATTCATCAATGTAATGTAGACATGTATTCCGAATATAGTCATACGTGCTTATGGAAAAGAACTTGCGTGACATATTTTGTCCTACCCTCCCGTGGCAGCGGGGTCCTAATGGAAACTAAAGGTTATTAAGGCCTCCTTTTAATAGAGTACCGGACCAAAGCATTAACGCATAGTGAATACATGAACTCCTCAAACTACGGTCATCACCGAGAAGTATGCCGATTATTGTCACTTCGGGGTTGTCGGATCATAACACATAATAGGTGAATATAGACTTGCAAGATAGGATCAATAACTCACATATATTCATGGAAACATAATAGGTTCAGATCTGAAATCATGGCACTCAGACTCTAGTGACAAGCATTAAGCATTGCAAAGTCATAGCAACATCAATCTCAAAACATAGTGGATACTAGGGATCAAACCCTAACAAAACTAACTTGATTACATGGTAAATCTCATCCAACCCATCACCGTCCAGCAAGCCTACGATGGAATTACTCACGCACGGCGGTGAGCATCATGAAATTGGTGGTGGAGGATGGTTAATGATGACGACAGCGACGAATCCACCTCTCTGGAGCCCCGAACGGACTCCAGACCAGCCCTCCCGAGAGAGATTATGGTTTGACGCGGCTCTGTATCGTAAAATGTGATGAAACTTTCTCTCTTATTTTTTTCTCCGCGGAAGCAAATATATGGAGTTGGAGTTCAGGTCGGTGGACGTCCAGGGGGCCCACGAGGCAAGCGGCGCGCCCAGGGGGAGGGGGTGCGTCCCCCACCCTCGTGGACAGGGTGTGGGCCCCCTGACGCTATTTCTTTCACCAGTTATTTTTATTAATTCTGAAAAGTTGCTCCATCGATTTCCAAGTCATTACGAGAATTTTTATTTCTGCACCAAAATAACACCATGGCAGTTCTGCTGAAAATAGCGTCAGTCCGGATTAGCTTCATTCAAATCATGCAAGTTAGAGTCCAAAACAAGGGCAAAAGTGTTTGGAAAATTAGATACGACGGAGACCTATCACAGTGTCACTACATTAAATATGTAGCCCATCGTTATTGTGGCCTAGTTTTAAAAAATAGGTTATTGCGGCCATTAGCAAACCGCGGAAAAAGAACTGCACTCACTACAAGCAAACAAATAAACAAGACAACAAGGAAATAATTAAGCAAGCAACCTACGCTAGGATATCATGGCTATTACACATATTACATCCACTGGGCATCAAAGTTCACCACTAGTGCAAATAAACGCGCCGACAAAAGAATATATAGAACTGAGAGCACTTCAGAAGGCACTAGGCCTGGCCAGGACAGGCCCTGCAAGTAGCCGAACAAGCTGATGAGACCTCAGTTGTGTCAACGATAGATGCTTCATCCCTAGCTGTATGGAACCATAGTGCACAAGGAAGTCCTCTAACATCTTCATTACATCTTTGTCTTCAAGTCGGAGCTGAGCTGAAGCAAGCCTTTCCGCTTTAAGTTGAGACTAAAGAAGTCGAACTGATTGAGGCAGCGAATGCACAGAGGTTGTCTCACACCTGCTGGTGAGTAGCTTCAACTCACTGTCTTCATCAAGACAGGACCTTGGGGTCATCTTGCTGTCCTCAAGATGGTTTGGCTCACTATCTTTCCTAAAGTTCTGCCTGGCATAAGAGATACAACTCTGAAAGAGAAATAAGGAGACACGTAACAGGTTTCACAATTATATAAGCAAATAAATGGTATGTTCTACATAAGGAACATGTTTTTACAACTACAATTCAAAACTGGTAGTTGTTGCAAACATCCAATCAAATGTAAACAGCAAAGTAAACAGCAGTGGAGGAAATGATGCCTATCCAAATCTATACTAGAACAAAGTTTGAAGGCTTGAGAAGGATGAACTTACATTACATGTTAGCACGGGCTGGACAAAGCCCTTCTCCATGTTGATGGAAGGATAATTCAATAAATTCCCCAAAGAAAATTCTTTATAAGCATTGCCATTATTCTACATTTTGCAAACAGTAAATATAGATCAAATAATATTGGAAGAAACAAAGGATAATGAAGCTCAGGTGCAGACAGATGATACATAATCAAATAGTAATTAATTAAGTACAACGTTACAAGGCAAAAGGGCAAGAGGTACTGACAAGACAAATGCAGAGCCCAGTATTGTTGTGAGATCGTATGATCCTTTGAGCAAGGAGATTCATCTGAAATTAGTTTTCATACAAGAGAGAAGGTAAGGCACATGCATAATTTTAGGAGTTCAAACTTTGAATTGTTATCATAGACAGTACCTGACGCTCGGCTCTCAGCAGTTCTAATAGGGGTTTGGCCACTGGAGTAGGGGTAAAGTGTGGTATAGTTGGGCCTATGTTTTCTGTGGCTGCTGATCTATTTGATTTAATAAGTATCACTACCTTTTCCAAATACCTAGTTTGTACTCCTTGAGGATCTGCACTCACCCTCTTCCTTTTGGACATCTATTAGAAAAAACAACATTTGACTGGAAAAACATAGTATGACGACACATGGAATAGGTACAGGAATGGATAGGTATGGCATATACTCATATATGATGCTTAAACTAAGAAGATGGTGTAACAAAGTAGAAGTAATGCAAGAGGTCAGATGCAAAATATGTGCGACCAATAGAACCTTGCCAAGTTAGAGCAAGCACCTTGATGGGTGAATAAGATAGGCCATCCTCCTCCATGCCAAGTTTGTTAGCCAGTGGATTGTTCCGCAATATTCCTCTCGTGTGCCCATTCTCATATTCATTTTGATAATGTTCAACACCTGACATGCCTGAAAACATAAAACCAAGTGAGATTATCTTTGTAATGCAAAAGTGATTCTAATCCAATACTGCCTCCCTATAAAACCCTTTGTGTTATCTCTGCAATTCTTCTAAGAGATGCCATGCATGCTGTAATTTGGTGTGTGCATTAATATAATGTGGCCTACTACTCAAAATATGAGAGCTCCAGAAGTGATGACACTTTGCAGATGACAGCTTCAACATATAGTAAAGAAGAACAAGTCGACCTGACCTGAAAGATTCAAAATATACTAAAGGATAACAACTCGACCTGACTAGTCGACCGCAAGAGAAGAGGATCATCTTAAAGAAGAGCAGAAGAGCAAGCAGATTGAATATATTACAAGTCTTTCTATACAATGCCGGTTGGCAACCCATGATGAACCAGAGCACACGGAGAAATACTATTCCTTCCGATCTCTCCATATGTGGCGCACACGCATTTCGAAACTAAAGTAGGAATATTTAGCCGACCAATTAAACATCTCTCTTTTTTACTAATATGCTTTACGTTCAAGTACAAGAGGTAAATGACATGCTTTTCCATAAACCATCTTATATGGAGACATACCCATAGGATTTTTGTATGCAGTTCTATAGGCCCATAATGCATCATCAAGTTTTTTGGACCAATTCTGTCTAGATCTATTCAGAGTCTTTTGCAAAATTAATTTGAGCTCTCTATTGCTCAACTCTACTTGACCACTAGACTGCGGGTGATAAGGAGATGCAATTCTATGATTGACATCATACTTAGCAAGCATCTTACGGAAAGCGCCATGAATAAAGTGTGAACCACCATCAGTCATAAGATATCTAGGGACTCCAAACCTCGGAAAAATAACTTCTTTAAGCATTTTAATAGAAGTGTTATGATCAGCACTACTAGTTGGAATAGCTTCTACCCACTTAGTAACGTAATGAACAACAACTAAAACATGTGTATAACCATTGGAGGTAGGAAAAGGTCCCATATAATCAAAGCCCCAAACATCAAACGGTTCAATAACAAGAGAATAATTCATAGGCATTTCTTAATGTCTACTGATGTTACCTATTCTTTGGCATTCATCACAAGATAAGACAAACTTACGAGCATCTTTGAAGAGAGTAGGCCAATAAACACCAAATTGTAATACCTTGTGTGCAGTTCTATCTCCCGCGTGGTGTCCTCCATAAGATTTAGAGTGACATTTGCGTAGGATTTGTTACTGTTTATGCTCAGGCACACAACATTTAATAATACCATCTACTCCTTCTTTATAAAGGTGTGGATCATCCCAGAAGTAATGTCTTAAATCATAAAAGAACTTTTTCTTTTGCTGGTATGTGAAACTAGGCAGTATATATTTAGCAACAATGTACTTAGCATAGTCAGCATACCAAGGAGCAGTACGAGAAGCATTGACAACCGCTAATTGTTCATCAGGAAAACTATCATTAATAGGCAGTGGGTCATCAAGAACATTCTCTAACCTAGACAAGTTGTCAGCAACGGGGTTCTCAGCTCCCTTTCTATCAATAATATGCAAGTCAAATTCTTGGAGCAAGAGAACCCATCTAATAAGTCTAGGCTTAGCATCTTTCTTTTCCATGAGATATTTAATAGCAGCACGATCAGTGTGAATAGTAACTTTGGAATCAACAATATAAGGTCTAAACTTATCACATGCAAACACAACTGCTAAGAACTCTTTTCCAGTAGTAGCATAATTTCTCTGGGCAGAATCAAGAGTCTTACTAGCATACTGGATAACATTCAATTTCTTATCGACTCTTTGCCATAGAACAGCACCTACAGCATAATCACTAGCATCACACATAATTTCAAGAGGCAAATTCCAATCAGGTGGCTGAACAATAGGTGAAGTGATCAAAGCTTTCTTAAGTGTTTCAAATGCTTCTACACAATCATCATCAAAGACAAAAGGAATATCTTTTTGCAATAAGTTAGTCAGAGGCCTAGAGATTTTAGAAAAGTCCTTAATGAATCTCCTATAAAAACCGGCATGACCAAGGAAACTTCTTATACCTTTTATGTCCTTGGGACATGGCATCTTTTCAATAGCATCAACTTTGGCTTTATCAACTTCAATACCTCTCTCGGAGATCTTGTGCCCCAAGACAATGCCTTCATTAACCATAAAGTGACACTTTTCCCAATTCAGGACAAGACTAGTGTCTTCGCATCTCTGCAAAACTCGATCAAGGTTGCTCAAACAATCATCAAAATAGGATCCATAGACGGAGAAGTCATCCATGAATACCTCACAAATCTTTTCACAAAAATCAGAAAATATAGCCATCATGCATCTTTGAAAGGTAGCAGGTGCATTACATAAACCAAAAGGCATACTTCTATAAGCAAAAGTACCAAAAGGGCAGGTAAAAGTAGTTTTAGATTGATCCCTCGCTGACACGAGTATTTGAGAGAAACCAGAATAACCATCTAGAAAGCAAAAATGTGTGTGTTTGGATAGCCTTTCTAGCATTTGATCAATAAAAGGTAAAGGGTAATGATTTCTTAGTGGCTTTATTTAACTTACAAAAATCAATTACCATCCTATAGCCTGTAATAATTCTTTGCAGGATCAATTCATCTTTATCATTAGGAACAACGGTAGTACCTCCCTTTTTAGGGACACAATGGATAGGGCTTACCCATTCACTATCAGCAACGGGATAAATAATACCTGCCTCAAGGAGTTTTAGAATCTCCTTTCTTACCACTTCCTTAATTTTGGGGTTTAATCGTCTTTGAGGATCTCTAACTGGTTTGGCATCTTTCTCCACTGAAATTTTGTGTTGACATAATGTGGGACTAATGCCCTTAAGATCATCCAAAGTATATCCAATAGCAGCTCGGTGCTTCTTCAGAGTTTTCAATAATCTTTCTTCTTCTTTCTTTGAAAGGTTTGCACTAATAATGACAGGATATATTTCTTTTTCATCAAGATAAGCATACTTGAGATTAGCATGTAAGGGTTTGAGTTCAAACATGGGATCACCCTTGGGTGGAGGGGGATCCCCAAGAATTTCAAGGGGAAGATTATGTTTTAGCATAGGCTCTTGCTTAAGGAACAATTCATCTATTTCTTCCCTTTCCTTCATAAACATATCATTTTCATGGTCTAGCAAATATTGTTCTAACGGATCGGTTGGGGGAACAACAATGGAAGCAAGACCAATAATCTCATCCTTACTAGATGGTTCCCTTTGACGAGGTTGTCTACTAAACTTAGCGAAATTAAACTCATGAGACATACCATCTAAGCCAACAGTGAGAATTTTCTTTTCACAATCAATCTTAGCACTAGCAGTATGCAAGAAAGTTCTACCAAAAATAATGGGACAAAAATCATCTTGTGGGGAACCGAGAACAAGAAAATCAGCAAGATATTTAATCTTCCCACACAAGACTTCGACATCTCTAACAATCCCAATAGGTTTAATGGTGTCCCTATTAGCAAGCTTAATAGTAACATAAATGTCTTCTAATTCAACAGGTGCAATATCGTGAATAATTTGTTTATAAAGATCATAAGGTATCACATTAGCACTAGCACCCATATCACATAAGCCATGATAACAATGATCCCTATTTTAACAGAAATAACAGGCATGCCTACAACAGGTCTACATGTCCTAGTATCGGGTCTAGCAATATTAGCAGTTTCACCCACGAAAGAAATAACATGCCCATCTAAGTCTTCATCCAAGAGATCTTTAATCATAGCAATACTAGGTTCAACATTAATTTGCTCAGGAGGTGTATAAGTCCTAGTATTACTCTTACGAACAACATTCGAAGCTTTAACATGATCTTTTATCCTAACATGAAAAGGAGGTTTTTCAACATAAGTAGTAGGAATAATAGGATCACTATATGTAATAGTCTTCTCTTCGACTGTAATAGGTGCAACTACTTTCACTTCAACAGGAGGATTATATTTAAACGACTTCTCTTTAGGGAGATCAACGTGAGCACCAAAAGTTTCACAAAAAGTAGCTACTATCTGAGAGTCAAGTCCATACTTAGAGCTAAATCCACGGAAAGCATCGGTATCCATAAAATATTTAACGCTATCAAACTTAGGTGTCATACCTAACTCCTTACCATCGTCGGAACCCCAATCTTCAGAGTTGTGTTTAATTCTTTCCAATAAGTCCCATTTGAAATCAATAGTCTTCGGCATATAGGAACCAGCACAGGAAGTATCGAGGAAGTTGCGATTATCAAGAGAAAGCCGAGCATAAAAATTCCGAATAATCATTTCCCGAGAGAGCTCATGATTGGGGCATGAATATAACATTAACTTAAGCCTCCCCCAAGCTTGAGCGATGCTTTCTCCTTCGCGAGGCCAGAAATTATATATGTAATTAAGATCACGATGAACAAGATGCATAGGATAGAACTTCTGGTGAAATTCCAATTTCAATCGCTTATAATTCCAAGATCTCGTATCATCACATAGCCTATACCATGTCATTGCATCTCCCTTCAAATATAAAGGGAAGACCTTCCCTTTGACAACATCATCGAGAATACCTGCAAGCTTAAATAATCCACAAACTTCATCCACAAAGATAAGGTGTAAGTCGGGATGCAATGTTCCGTCTCCTGCAAAAGGATTAGCTAGCAGTTTTTCTATCATACCCGAAGGAATCTCAAAGTGAATATTTTCATAAAGTTCAGTAGGTTGAGGAGCATCTCTTTGCTCTTCTGGTTGGGGTGAAGATACCCCAAACAAGCCACTCAAAGGATTAGTTCCCATAGTGACAAGTAACAGAAAATTTCAGCACACTATATAAATGTTTCCTTACCAAGTTCCACTCACCAAGAGCGCTACGCTCCCCGGCAACGGCGCCAGAAAAGAGTCTTGATGACCCACAAGTGTAGGGGATCTATCGTAGTCCTTTCGATAAGTAAGAGTGTCGAACCCAACGAGGAGCAGAAGGAAATGATAAGCGGTTTTCAGTAAGGTTTTCTCTGCAAGCACTGAAATAGTAGGTGATAGATACTTTTGTGATAAGATAAATAGTAACGAGAAAAAGTAAATAAAGTGCAGCAAGGTGGCCCAATCCTTTATGTAGCAAAGGATAAACCTGGACAAATTCTAATAATAATAAAGGAGCTCCCGAGGACACATTGGGGATTATCGTCAAGCTAGTTTTCATCACGCTCATATAATTCGCGTTCGGTACTTTGATAATTTGATATGTGGGTGGACCGGCACTTGGGTACTGCCCTAACTTGGACAAGCATCCCACTTATGATTAACCCCTATTGCAAGCGTCCGCAACTACAAAAAGGAGTATTAAGGTAAACCTAACCACATCATTAAACATATGGGCCCATATGAACCCCTAACGAACACTACTAGAAAAAGGGCTATAGATGGGATTGACACTAATGGCGCACCAAAGAGTAGGTGCGCCATTAGTATATACTAATGGCGCACCACCTTCTGATACGCCATTAGAGTTGAAACTACTAATGGCGCACCAGGCAAAGAGTGCGCCATTAGTATCAATTTTTTTTTTGAACTAGCGTGCCTGTCCAAACATACTAATGGCGCATCCAGATAAAATGCGCCATTAGTACTTGTAACTACTAATGGCGCACCGGGAAAAGGGTGCGCCATTAGTACCAAAATTTTTTTTTGAACTAGTGCGCCTATCCAAACATACTAATGGCGCATCCGGATGTAGTGCGCCATTAGTAGTTGTAACTACTAATGGCGAACGGTGCAAAGGGTGCGCCATTAGTATTAAATTATTTTTTTAACTAGTGCGCCTGTCCAAACATACTAATGGAGCATCAGGATAAAGTGCGCCATTAGTAGTTTAATCTAGTAATGGCGCACTGCGGATCAGTGCGCCATTAGTTTTTTTTTTTTGCAAAACTACTAATGGCGCACCGCCAGAAGGTGCGCCATTCGTTACCTGGATTACTAATGGCGCATTTAGTGCTGGTGCGCCATTAGTAAGTGGGCAGCAACAAGATATTTTGGACAGCCCTCTCCTACCCACACTCACTTTCTTCCCACTTCATTCTCTCCACCTCCTCCTTGTCTCGGGTGCCTCCTCTTTTTCACCTCATTTCCACCATAGATTCATTCAAATTAAGTGGTTAAATTACCTTGTTTTAATAGGTAAGTAAGGGGGGAAGCTATATTTATGTTGTTCTCCCTACAACAATGTGCACATGCACTTTTTATGGCCTAGCTAGATCTATGTATGTTCGTGGTGTTGCATATGTTTGTGGTGTTGCAAATGTGTTTGTGTTTGGAGGTGTACCGGTATTTGAAATGCGGTAGTTGCCAATATTTTGCCGGAATGTTGATTCATTTCCGTTTCGGCGAGAATTTTGGCATTAAGCATTCTTTTTGGTCCTATTTTTAGGGAAAGTCATGCCAAATTTTTGTTTGGTTCTAAAATATCGTTTTGCTCTACCCCGCAGGCGACCATGGTCCGCACGATGACCGAAGGCATCGTGAATAGGTTTTTGAGGTCCGCAAAGGCCGAGATGCTTCAAAAGAACGAGGCGGAGATAAGATGTCCGTGTCGAAGATGCAAGCTGAAGAACCTTATTGCAGACCCGGATTCCGGGCAGGTGCGGGACCACCTGCTCTTGCGTGGTTTCATGGATGGCTATCGGTGGCAAGGTGATGAAGATGACTACGAAGTCGTCCATGGGGGCCGGGCAAGAAATGAGGAAGGGCAGCAAGACAACCACCGTGGCTCGGGCGGGCGAGAAGACGAAGAATCCCCAGGAGATGATCACGATGGTGATGTTGTACACAGTCATCATGTAGAAGATGCAGGACATGATGATGAGGAAGATGCCGGAGCAGGCGACGGGCATGATCATGAAGATGATGATTCCGGTGGAGTAGACGACGCTGGACCATCGATGGGCTGGGTGCAGGACCCTCATATTCAAGAGCTGCTTCTCAAGCAGACGGGTAACGCCAGAGCTGCCGCCCGAGAGAAAGCCAAGATGGATCAACTTGAGTTAGACGCGGTTACTCCATTGTATGAAGGATGCAGGCCCGAGGATACCCGCCTGAAAGTAACGCTCATGGCTTTGGAGATGAAGGTAAAACACAAAATGACCGACGCATGCTTCGACGAGAACATGTCATTCTGGCACGAACGTCTTCCCAAGGGGAACAAGTGCCCGACCAGTTTGGAGGAGGCGAAGAAAATCGTGTGTCCTCGATCCCCCTCCATCTCGATCGCTATCCCACCTCGCCAGATCCGGTCCACCAGCCGCCGCCGCCGACCGCTCGCACCCTCGATTCCCCTACTCAACCGCCGCCGCCGACCCCCCGCACCCCTCCCCTACTCAACCGCCGCCGCCGACCCCCCGCACCCCTCCCCTACTCAACC
>NC_041389.1:125473838-125485235 GCF_002162155.2 Triticum dicoccoides
GCCCCGCCACCCTCGACACCGCCCTGACACCAGCGCCGCCCCGTCCACACCACCGTCGCCAGCGCCGCCCCGACACCATTGTTGAGCGCACACAGGAGCCCAAATATCCACGGAGCGCACGGAGGAGATCGTCATCATCCATCCAGATCGGCTTCTTCTTCTTCAACTTCGCAGAATCGTCGGTGGTCGTCTCTTCCTCTAGGTATGCGCCTCCTTATTATCCACTCCATGCTCCTACAGTCCTGCGAATTCGCAGCCCCAAGTAGTAGATCGTGGTAAAATTCACTGGAGGGGATTTTTGTGCTCTGCTCTATTCGACGAACTGGGTGGGGATTTTTTCTCCTTTTCTACGATCATGCGGTTAATTAGTCAGGGCTGTTGTGGAATTCGTAGTGGTGATGATGCGAAAGGCTAAAATCTAGTGCTACTTGCACTTGGTTTGGTTCAGAAAACCCGCAAAGTCTCTCGGATTGGTTAATAATCATATATGTATGCCCTTCCTTCATGTTTGATTAGCACATGCATGTTTCACCCGACTTGTATGAATAGGTTGCTGCTTGTTAGGCACGATGGACATGGTTTGGTTAAGTGCAAATTGAAATGGGAATTGGGTAGGCAGTTAGGCATGATAGCTGGTTGTTGTTGCCCTATTTATTTTAGTTGTGAGGACGACTAGTTCTGTTGCTGTTGCCCTGTCAAATGTTCTGTTGTGAGGACGACTAGTTCTGCTCTAGCTGGCATAAACACATCAATGTGGTGCTACCAGCTCTCGAACCGACAAGAAAATTGGTTAACTCTACAAGAAAATGTGGTGCTACCAACCCTCCTCCTGCCCCCGTGAGCTCCCCCTCCTCCTCTCCTCCTCTCCCCCTCTCCCCCTCTCACAATTTTTCACATTTTTCTTCCTGGTTCATTAGTTTTAGATATTGTACATCTAGAAAAACCAAATGCAACCAAAACAGTCAGTTATAGCGTTGTTTGTCTTGGCTAGTCTTTGCTGATAATAATCATCAACTTGTGTCTTTTCCTCTCAAGGTTCTTGAGCAGAAACAAGAAAGGAACGCCCTGTGACTCTATATGTTTCCAAGAGTAGGTAGAATTTGCACGCAACCACCTGTTGTACGTGGAGGTCGGAACATAGGGAGTTGAGCAAGCTAGCGGTAGTTTGACTCCAAGTCTCCTCCCGGCTGTCATGAGACGTCCATGTTGTTCTTTCTGTAGTGTACTAGAAAGGTTACATCTTACAAGTTTAGAAGTGCATAGAGGAATGTATGGCATCGTGCAGCCCAACATAACAGAACAGTAGAAGTCCAGAATTCAAAAAATAAAAACAGTAGAAGTCGCTGAGACGTTAGTTGATGATGACAAATTTTTTTCTGAACTCTACTTCAGAATGCTTTTTCTTTCTGAATGGCATGTGCAATTTCTGCAAGGGAAGATCCTTGGTTAATATCTGAAACTTGGTTAATCTACTAGATAAAACTTGGTTCTATCTGAAACAAAGAAACTATACACTAGATAAAATGGTTAGTATCTGAAGGGTTAAGCTTATTTTTGGTTAATCTACTGCTTCAAGTTTGCTTCATCAAATGATGCCTTTTTTGGCCATTTTAATATTTATTGAAATGGTTAGTATCTGGTACTTTAATCTTCCATAGTTCACCAAGAATCACTAGGAGTACTGTGCTGCTGTATTATGCCTATAAAAACACTTGTTTGGTCAATTAAACAGGGCATTGAAAATTGACAGGGCATTTTTGTTTTTTGTTGAACCTAAGCAATTTCATACGCTTGACAAAGTTGATGCTTTGTTCTTTTGCTCTGCTCTGCTCTTGCTCTGCATGTGCTTCTCAGTTTGCTAGCTATATCTCTAGGTTCTTGATTGGCTTCACTAGTTGACTGATTGTTTGCATTGTCTGTTTGTGCTACTTTCCCCCAAGCACCCATGATCTATAGTTCTTGTTACAGACAGAGAGTTGGTCCACTAGTTATGTAGTTTTTAGGAAAATGCTAGTAACTTGTGCTTTCATATCCTAGTTATGTAGTATTTAGGCAAATGCTAGTAACTTGTGCTTTCATATCTCTGTATTGGTTCAGTAGGTGTTTCCTTTATTTTGTAAGTGTTAGATCATCTAACTGAATTTGTGTGTACAAGCCCTGCAGTGCAGACGTATTTTAGTGTAAGCTCAGCAATTTTCAGTGTAGCCCTGATGCTTCTTATATGTAATTACAGTATAAAACTTCCCCTAATAACAGTGTAAATTTTCCCATAATTTTTGTTACACTGAAAATAAGGCAATTAACTAGCTACTTACTTTTTTTGCCCATTGGCATTTGACTTTTTATGGAACCTGAAGCTGTATACCAACTTATCAGATTTATTGTGCTTCTTTGCCACATTTACAGCTACCATGTTGTTTTGATACAGAAACAGTTTGGTAGCTGTCCGTGAACAATGTGGTAGCTGGTACAGTTACCAGGTCTTTTTTTTAATTGAACCAAACTGGTACAGTTACCAGGTTAGATGATGCTTAGACTAGGAAGATTGCTGCTAGATGTTAATTTGCTGGTACTAGACTGCTAAATGTAATGAAGAACAAGGATAAGCTCAGTAAGCCGACGTCAGCTGGTCGTGTGGCCGGCAAAGGCTTGTCCACAAAATGGGGGTCATACTATACCGCTGGTGTGCGGAAGGAGAAAAAGACTAGCTCGGAAAGCCAGGCGCGCGAGGTTCAAGAACTCAAGGCACAGGTGGCGCGGATTCCGGAGATTGTCCAAGAGCAAGTGGAACAATGACTCGGAGCGACGATCACCGCCATTGTGCCTACCTTGATCCAGGGGTTGAGTGTGTGGATTGCGGGCGGCCAACAGGGGCCGCCCCCGATTCCTAGCTTCACGGCCAGCAACTCGCAGAATGCGATGGCGGGGCCATTGGTGTCTCCGGTGGAGGCGGCATTGGTGTCTCCGACGCCAGCACGGGAGCTTAATGCACTCGGGTGTACGCCGGCCGGCACCTCTACAGCAAGCGGCCCCTCCGTCAACTGCACGCCCGCTATTGGCGGTGCCTCGACATTAGCCGAGCTCGACGCCATCATCACGGTAACTAATTAAGCCTCTCTAGGCCGAGGACTTCATCTCCTTGCCTTTGACTGGGCATCCCTAACGCCCTACATGTTTTCGCAGGGCGCCGCCGACGTTCCGTGCACTCTCCTGCACTTCGTGAACAACGAGTTGGTCGATGTCGCCAAGGGCAAAATCGTTCAACCGGGCAACCCCTTGTTCCACGGTACCCAGATGCCACCCAACTTGTTTAGGGTTCAACTGGTTCGGGTGCTGCCAGGCTGCGACGAGTTGTTACCTCCGATTCGACCCGTCGGGGCCGATGATGATGATGTGATGACCCTCAGCGCCTGCCTGAGCTGGCCCCTGCTTTGGCCGAAGAGCCAGATTCGTTTGGGGGCGGGGGACACCACCCCAAAGACAACACCGCCAGTCGTGCCGGCGCCAAGTCGGCCCCATGGCAAGACCGCCGCAACGGTGCCGGACATCCCTATGCCACTGGATCCAAACATGCATATGGCACAGGATCAGAACGACTACGACGACGATACATTTGGCAACGTCGATTAGTACTTTGCCGAACATGGGTACGATGGCGACTTCATGGGGGCTCCTTCTCAAGAACCCAACCCAACAAAAGACGTGCGCGATCTAGCTGGTACCACGGAGAAGCCAAGTTGCAACAGGCGTCGTCTGCCGTTCAGCTCTCAGGAGACGCCTCCAGCTGCCGACTCCACCGAGCCTCAGATAGGCGAGGTGCGAAATATTATCAGCCCAAATACACTCAAGAAGGCGGTCTGTGAGCAGAACTCGGTCCCATTACAGGAGAAGAAGAAGGCACGCAAAAGAAAGACTAACAAGGGTGCGAGCCAGCCGGCACTGAGTACGATCCGTGCTCAGGACGGGCCACCTTCACCTGAGGATATCTCGAGGAGGGTGCATGTGGCGAGTAGGGCGATGCTACCGACAAATATGCTCAATGCTGCAACCGGTGCTATGCGGAGTCTGCATGCCAGTGTTCTTTCTTTGGAGAAGCGGCGTCTCGGAGAGAAGGATGTGGCATACCTGGTTTTCGCGGCCAAGGTGCCAGAGGGCAAGGGCTTTGTGGATAACTCCATCAGGGGTACGATCGTCCTGCGGTTTGATGACATCCACGCTATGTTGAACCTTCATCCGCTGCACTACACCTTTGTTCGGCTATTTTCGCTGAGTATGGAGATGCGGATCATTCGCGACAAGACCCCGGACATCGTGATAGTCGACCCCTTCTACATGCGTGCCAAGATCTTGGGCAGCGCTGGGGACTGGCAAGTCGCGAGTTCTTACCTCGAAGGCATCATTCTGGCAAACCAAGATAACGATAACTTCCTCGTGCCTTACTTTCCCGAGTAAGTCCTCCCCTCAACCTCCCCGTAACATATTAATTCTTAGATTTCGAGCGTTTTTCTTTTAACATTCCGTGTTTTCTGTAGTGACACACATTGCACGCTCATCCTCCTAAGCCCCAAATATTCCATGGCCACGTATTTCGACCCGGACCGTCAGTCGAACGTAGACTACACAAATGTCAAGAAGGTTCTTGATGATGTTCTCCCCGGCTACGTCAAATCTGGAGGCACCTTCACCAGGCCTATTCGTAAGTACGGCAAGCACGTGTTCTCCCACAATACGATGTTCTGCTGCATCAAGCAGCCGCCTGGCGGTTAGAAGGGTGCCTACTACGCCATCCATCACATGCGGGCGATCGTACGGGACCATCATCAACTTCTGCTACCGAGTAGACTCAAAGATTGGGCCACGAGCGTGTCGGCAATCTAGGACGCGGACATCAGACAAGAATTCTTTCGCATCCAGTCGGAGTTTGCAGAAATCATCCATCAAGATGTCCTTCGTACCTCGGGGCAGTTCTACCTCAGAAATCAACCGTCTAACAGTGACATCCACACAATGCTACAAATGCAGGCTGACAACGCCCGTTCTTTCATGACTCCCACGATAGACGGCGGCTTCATCCACGCTTCGGTCCCTTGAGTCGAGTCGAAAGCAGTGATGCTGTGTCTAGTTCTGAAACATCGATTGGCTCATGTTGTAATTAAACTTTAATGAACTTGTAGTATGTCTCTTTGGTTTCGAGAGTCGTTCAACTTAGATGTAATCGATGCTATTAATGTCTTGCTTTTCTCTTCCGATCGTTCTGTTGCATACTTATATATTGCTTATGTATTGTCTGTGAATTGGTACTAACGTTTCGTTTGGCTAGTGCATAGCGATGCCGACGTATGTCGTGTACAAGGGTAAGGTTCCCGGAGTCTACGACGACTGGGAGGAGTGTCGGAGACAGGTTCACCGATTCAACGGTAATAGTTACAAAGGGTACACCACTAGGGCCGAGGCCGAATCTAGATACGCCCTCTATCTAGCGGGAGAGGGGAGGGAGCGTTGGAGGAACCGGATGAAGACGAGTTTCATCATGATGATGCTCATCGTGATGACCGCAAGTCTCTTTTATGTGATGGTAGTTTAGATGATCGATATCGACTTGTAATGTAAAGACAAACTCGCTACTCGCGGTCTCGAGACTTGTAATATAATGTTCTATCTTTGTTCGATCTTTTCAATTCAGAGACTAATATGATGAATTGTATTCGGAGACTAATATGATGAATTGTATTCAAAGACTAATCTTCTATTGTATTCGATGAATCTGTTGTTGATGTGTGCTGTCTATATTTTGTCAGATTATACATTTTGTAACCTGTGCAAAAAACAGAAAAAAAACCCTAATATTCATACTAATGGCGCATCACATGACAGTGCGCCATTAGTATGACAAAGCATACTAATGGCGCATCACTGAAGAGTGCGCCATTAGTATGCCGAGGTTACTAATGGCGCATCTTGCTGCCGTGCGCCATTAGTATACCAGAGCACCTGGGTATACATGGCCCCTGGGAGGCATACTAATGGCGCACTTCTGTATACACTAATGGCGCATCAGTGGTGCGCCATTAGTATATCAGATACTAATGGCGCACCAGGGGGTGCGCCATTAGTAAAATATACTAATGGCGTGGTACTAATGGCGCACCGCTAATGCGCCATTAATGGCCAAATTAGGTGCGCCATTAGTAGGCCTTTTCCTAGTAGTGGAAGCAACGCATAAACTAGGATTTAAGCTTCTATCACTCTAGCAACCCATCATCTACTTATTGCTTCCCTATGCCTTCCTCTAGGCCCAAATAATGGTGAAGTGTCATGTAGTCGACGTTCACATAACACCACTAGAGGAGAGACAACATACATCTCATCAAAATATCGAACGAATACCAAATTCACATGACTACTAATAGCGAGACTTCACCCATGTCCTCAGGAACAAACGTAACTACTCACAAAGCATATTCATGTTCATAATCAGAGGTGTAATAATATGCATGAAGGATCTGAACATATGATCTTCCGCCAAGTAAACCAATAAGTATCAACTACAAGGAGTAATCTACACTACTAGCAACCCACAGGTACCAATTTGTGGTTTTGGATACAAGATTGGATACAAGAGATGAACTAGGGTTTGAGAGGAGATGGTGCTGATGAGGATGTTGATGGAGATTGACCCCCTCCCGATGAGAGGATCATTAGTGATGACGTTGGTGATGATTTCCCCCTCCCGGAGGGAAGTGTCCCCGGCAGAACAGCTCCTTTAGAGCCCTAGATTGATTCCGCCAAGGTTCCGCCTCGTGGCGGCGGAGTTTCGTCCCGTAAGCTTGCCCACGAATTTTTCCAGGACAAAACCCTTCATATAGCAGAAGATGGTCGCTGGAGGCCCACCAGGGGTCCCAGGAGATAGGGGGCGCGCCCCCTGTCTCCTGGACAGGGTGTGGTCCCCCTGGCCTATTTCTTTCGCTCATAAATTCTTAATGAATCCAAAAAGTTGTTTCGTGGAGTTTCAGGACTTTTGGAGTTGTGCAGAATAGGTTTCCAACGTTTGCTCCTTTTCCAGCCAGAATTTCAACTGCCGGCATTCCCCCTCTTCATGGTAATCCTTGTAAAATAAGAGAGAATACCCATAAGTATTGAGATATAATGTGTAATAACAGCCTGTAATGCAATAGATATTGATATAAAAGCATGATGCAAAATGGACGTATCACACATCGGTTGGGGATAGGACAGTAATCTCGCATCTCCCAAATATTTGCCGGTAACGATTTTGGGCGAGGAGAGGGTGTTTTTCCGCCCGCGGTTCGCGCCCACGGTTTATGAACGGGGCTGAGAGTTAGGGCGGTTGTGTCACGTCTAAGGGAAGTTACACATCTGCCCCTATTTAAAATATTAGCCTACATCGATTTCGGACGAGGAGAATTTGTTTTGCTGCCCACCGTGTATGAATGGGGAAATGGAGGGAGAGACACATGTCTTTCAGACGAGCTTGAATCAAATGTATTTTTCCGCCTACGTTTGGCGCCCACCGTGTCTGAATGGGCTCAGAGGCCATCGTGTCACGTCTGATTGAAGTTACTAGTCTAGCCCTATCGACAACAGTGTAAATCTGGTCGATAAAGATGTCAGGTGTCACGGGTAGACAGTAATTTTCATCTCGTAAACACTTGCTTCGGGCAACCCACAAATTATAGTGGGTGTTTAGCCTCTTCGTTCAAAACTTGGGAGAATTAGCATTCATGTTTGCTCTAGGCCCTGGCAACTAAATTCAAATCCAATTTGTATTCGATTACGAATGTCCACACATAATTCTATGTTTTGTTATTTATTTCTTCAAAACCACAACAAAGATTTATTCCACCTTTATATATGATTATGATTTAGAAATGTCGTGATCTTCGAACTCTGTAGGTTGGATACACTTTGAGTCAAACAGTTATTTCATCCACTACAATATGATCACGCGAAAAACAGTTCACCTTATGTCAATCATACAAGTACTGAGGATTACCTTTCTTAAAAATTTCAGATCATTACAACACATGGACAACATAGGGGGTCTTACAACACAATCCATTCAGATACATGACACAACATGCAAGTACAATAATCTAATGACAATTTCAACTGGTATCTAAAGAAGAACCGGGATTACCCTGGGCTTCAGATAGTAGAAACAACAGGACCTCCTTCGTCTTCCAATGCAACATTCTTACTTCCTCCAATTCTTGGGTTGCTTGAATAATGCGTGCCGCTAATTGCATAATTTCCAGCCTCAAGACCAAGATTACCTCATTCATGGAAGCCACACCACCTCTTTCTTCCTCTAGTAGAGCCTCAAGAACTATAATATCTGTGCTCAGACTGCTCTCCGGCGGTGTTGCCTCTGAACTGCTACCAGCTGGTAACATGGATGGCACACTGCTTCCACAAATATATTTTGGGGTTGTACATTGTGTCCTAGTGTGAACGGCATCCTGAGAGGTTTCCGCTGGATATAAGTAAGAGATAGTTATCACCTGATCTAGGCAGTAAGCTTACATGGTAAATGACATACAAATTATTGCCGAGCAAGGCAAGCTATATTTAAATGGTTCGAAGCAGCATCAGCCGAAAAGAAATTAAAATGCTAAGATGAAACTAGGGATGTAAGTGGCAAATAAACGACATCCGCCAGTCCCATCTAGTTATTTTGGTAGCTCCCTAGTTCATTTTCCTCAAAAAATAAAAAACTCTTTTGAATTATCATACCACTGGTGGACTTTAATCGGGATTAAACAGGACCCAGTTGACATCCCTAGTTGAAAGGGACTGTACCACCGTTATATTTAAGTTGCCAAGGCATCTAAGCAGTTGAAATAATATGAGAAAGCAGTTAACAGTGTGGCCTCATATAAACTACGAAGACAGTCCTATGATGAAGTTCGGAGGAAAATTTAAGGACTCAAATGAACTAGGCATGCATTTATTTTTGATAGTACAACAGGCACTACTGACATATTGGCCAACTCAGGTATAGCGTAACAAGTAACAAACAAGCATTTGAATCAAGCAATACAGCAAAGCAGAAAACTAAACTATTTGTAATTCTGTAGGATTTCAAGTTGCAGGCACAAGTCAAGAAAGCAGCCCACTCGCATTACATTTCACATGTACTAAAACACACTGGATTACCATATGTTGCTGTGAAGCCTCGTTGCTGTTGCAATGTTCTTTGAAGATATCGTCAGCATCCTGTGGTTGCAAATCTAGTTGTTGTAGTTTATTCTGCACCCTCTATTTAGGTAAAATTAATTATAATCGCATGCACTGGTTCAAATTGATCATCCATGATTCATCTAAACTAATGAAATAAGGGTGTGTGTGCATACATGACAATATATCTGCTTCCCTCTATTTTTATGTTGTTTGAGGTGCCAGCCCCAAAACAACAAATTTTTTGCTTAATGGGGTTGGCAGCTCCATAATTAATAGAATCATCAAATTAGTCATGCAACTTGGGAAGATCAAGAACACACAAAAAAGTAATGAACAGAGGCCCGGAGCAGTGATGTAATAGCTAGCATCAGAATATGTAGGGTAAAACGAACAAAAAGCAGCGGAACCACGTGCTAGTTTGCTGATGTGTAATTAAGCATAGAGAACATGAAGCAGTCTGATGGAACCAACAGGTGGCATCAGAACAACACCATTATCATAAATATAGCATGCAAGAAGTAAAATAGTAGGTAGTGATATCTAGGAAGTACAATAATACTTAGGACAAAACTAAAGCATGTTAACTATATGTGCACTGGTATGTAATTTAGCACATGTAACATGTTCACTGCCAGAACTATGGCCCTACATGTGCAAGAAGAATTATGCATCTCATGAGAAATTGAATGATGCCTTGAAGAAATTCAAAGGTGTGGTGCTTATGCTAAGAAAGTGAACGTAGGCGCCGGCCATTGGATAATAGTACCTGATTCTTGGCAGCGTATGGGTATCATTGTCATACTTGATAGCCAAGGATCATCGATGGTGCTCGTGTTGCGGTTGAGTTTGGGCCGGCTGTCGCCATCGCTGAAGCGGCTCCGGTGCTTCGGTTGCGGCGCCTGTCGACATACAAGAAAGCTCACCTGTGGTAAGTGAACAGTTACACGATAAAGAAGAGAAAAATCGAAGAAGCAAAAATGGAAATAACCTGATGAGCCTGTGGCATCGGTAAAGCAGGGCTAGTGGAGTTGAATATGGCATACGTGGAGCGGGTCTGTTGCAGTGGATGAAGGCTTCGGTGGGCATAGTGTACAGTGCTTTCAGTGAGGCGGATCTGTTGCGGCGGACGAGGGCTTGTACGAAGGGCCAGCAATGGGGCGGACGAGGGAGTCAGTGAAGGGCCTACACTGTGGTGGACGAGGGTGCTGGTTAAGCAGATCCGGTGCGGTGGACCTTGATGGCGGTCAAGGAGATCTGGAGTGGAGGACAAGCCACTCGCTGAAGCGGCTCCGGTGAAGTACTGAGCTGGCAGTTGGGGGTTCCAAGGTGAGGAAGGTAGATCCGACAGGGTGTGAGGTCCACCACTGTGGCTGAGGACTAGATTCAGCAACTTGCCGTGGTTGGGGGTGCAGTCGGGGAGGGGAAGGGGAGGGGCTCTGGGAAGAATGTTGGGGGCAAAGAGGGCAAAACAATGGAGTTACCAAAGCAGCCCTTTTCCATTCATGTGGCAGGGGTAAAACAGGAATATCACGGGGTTAAACTTTCGGGCACGAGATATTTCGATGTGAGCGGGAAGTTTGAAAGCCTTTGGCGCCTGAAATTATAAGTGTTCTGCTCTTGTACGACCGACTATGATATCATGGCGGAGAATTTGTTTGTTCTGCACGCAAAAAAAGGTGCGAGTTTCGAAAATCAATGTCTCCAACTCGAAACTTAGATTGTCCATTCAATTCAAATATGGATCATTGAGCTAGTACAAGCAAATACCATCATATGGTCCAATTCAAATGAAATTCCAAATGTATTTATCCTAAATATGATGACAAAAGCAAAAATGTGCATGTGTGTGAATAAAGTGGATGATTATAAAGTTTGAACATGCCCGTATGTGTATATATCTAGGTTTGATATATGAATTTGAAATCACAAAATTCCAGATTAAAAAATGTACCTTCGTTTAAATGAATTAAAAAAGCTAATGATGGAGTCGAATTCCAAAATTCCAATCTTAGATTTGTAATTCTGGTACATCAAGGTATATCACGCATGTTCAAAAGTATCATTATCTCATAGTCCAAACTATGAAACAAATTGATCAACCATGAGTGCACAAACTATTGACCGTATATATCTCAATTACGCTAAAGTCCCTCAAATATAGACACCTCACTCTTTATCTGAAGCCAATCCCCCGTC
>NC_041389.1:125485517-125489709 GCF_002162155.2 Triticum dicoccoides
ACACCCCTCTCTCTTCTAAAGTCCGGCCCTAATATAGGTCTCTATCACTTTGTCTCTCGGGCATGGACACATCTCTTCCCCCACTCTCTAGGTCTCCCGCCATCTCTCTTTCCCAAGCACACACACCATGTAGAGTTTATCTTTCCCATACACACAATACATCGCCCCCAAACGTCTATATCCCTAGTTATGTGGTTCTCGCTCACTCACCTCACACACCACCCCCACTGCAAACAAGCACACTTTGTCTCCTTGTGCACCACACTCCTCTTTCTATCTTTCCCACATGCAGACCCGCCCCAGCTCCTTCCCTGTATACATATATGTCGTGACTATTTCCATAGCTCCCTAATGTATCATCGTTCTCAATCTTGCACGTTGTTCTCTACACCACCTATTCTAGATCTCTCATGAAGTCCCTATCACACACACACGATGACTCTCTTCCCTTGCGTCTCCGTACATAGGCCAATTTTGGACAACATCAACATTGTCTCCCTATCTATATGCCATTTATGGACACAAACGACCCCTCTCTCCCCCTCTCTTCCTCTCTCTCTCCGTGGCTAGCTCTCTCTCTCTCTCTCTCTCTCACCCCTCTCCCACACACAATCGATGTCTCTTCCAAATAGTCTGCTCCCCCCGTCCGCACCCATGCTATCCCGCTACTACACATGTCAGACCATTCCCCCTTCCCTTATACTAGGTTTATATCATTAGTGGTCTCTCTACTCCACATGGTAAACGCGCGCACAAACATAGACAAACACACACAAACACCTATTTATCTGGATCCTCATCTCTCCCCATGTTCGCATGTGTATCTCACACACTCACTCTATGTTTATGTCTATGTGTCTCCATGTTACACAACACAAAGCCCCATGTACATGTCTCTATCTATCCTCCACACACATAGACACAGAGAATCTCTTATCATTGCCTCAGTCTCTAGATATATCACACACGCACACTATCTCTCTCTCTCTCTCTCTCTCTCTCTCTCTCTCTCTCTCAAACACGCTGAACAAGGGTTTGCCTGTGAATAACTTACCGTCTATTCATCAATAGTCGTGGCAGTACAGCGAACACGAGACATGAAAAAGAATAAATCTACACGCATGTAGACCACCTAGTATGACTACTAGGACTAGAGTAAGCCGAAAGCGCGCCGCCGTCACCCCCTCCTTATTGGCAACGGGAAAACCTTAGTTTTACACAGTCGAGAAGTCATTGTGCTAAGGCCCCACATGCTGAGGCGTTGAATAGAATATAGATCCTAGTTTACGGAAACACGTATCGATAATACATTTGTATCTCCATACTTATATTTCTTCTCTTATAAAAACCCAAGTTGGTGATGATGGTACGCGTGGCATCTTGCAATATAGACCGTCCGATCTATATCTGACGGATGAAAATTAAACTAAAAGATACCCACACCTCTCTCCACATTTGCAGACAAGGCCTTCCCTCGTTCATCCTTATCTCCTACAACCTCATTGTTGAGTAATTAAAAAAGGAAGCCTCTGGAACAAACTGGCCTGGTGGCCGCTACCGGCGTCGTCCATCCCCATGCCTCTGCTCAGTCCGACCACCAATCACCACCACGCCCCACTCCTCTTCACCTTATGTCCTATTTCTCTAGATATCATTAGTTTTTACACATGGGATTACTCCCGCATGGGTCAATCACAACAAGTGATTTATAAAAAAATGCATCTTTATGTTCCGTGCAATGCACGAACATCTTGCTACACTACAAAAAAAGACACATCCATGACATTTTGGGCCGAATGAATTTTTTTCTGTCATACATATGACACTTCTATGACGATAATTGTGACAAAACCCGATATCATCATAGATGTGGTGGGCTCCTACTTCTATGACAAAAAATCATGACAGAAAATGGGCTTTTCATCCTGGGCGGGCCGGAGACGCAGCTGCATGACATTCTTTGGGCCGTCCATGACGGAAACAACCGTGGTAGAAGCGAGGGGGAAAATTTCGGGGAGTTGCCTGTTACGGTGGGAGGTCGGGGCCCGAGCGATGCGCGTTTCTCTCGTACATGTACGCGCGTGTGTGCGAGGCGTTGGCTCTAACTGAACCCGAGCGAGGCGTTGGGCTCTAACTGAACCCGAGCAATTGCACTGCAGGCTACGCGTTACTGAACCCTAGCGATCGTTCGATGGCTGTTAACTGAACCCGATGGAGCGATTGTTGGAGAACGTTGCATAAAATTAAAATTTTTCCTACGGTTTCACCAAGATCCATCTATGAGTTCATCTAATCAACGAGTCAAGGGAGAGAGTTTGCATCTACATACCACTTGTAGATCGCGTGCGGAAGCTTGCAAGGTGATGATGGAGTCGTACTCGACGTGATTCGAATCATCGATGACCAAGTGCTGAACGGACAGCACCTCCGCGTTCAACACACGTACGGGACGGGAGACGTCTCCTCCTTCTTGATCCGGCAAGGGGGAAGGAGAGGTTGAGGAAGACAGCTCCACCGGCAGCACGACGGCGTGGTGATGGTGGAGAGGCAGTACTCCGACAGGGCTTCGCCAAGCACACAACGGAGGAGGAGAGGTCCTGGGGAGGGGAGGGCTGCGCCTTGGAGGGTGGTGCGGCTGCCCTCCCCTCACCCCTCTATTTATAGGGGGAAGGGAGAAGGGGGGCGGCCCCCCTAGAACCCATCTAGGGGGGTGCGGCGGCCAAGGGGAGAGGGGGAGAGGGTGGCTTGCCCCCCAAGCCAAGGGGGCGCCCCCTCTAGGGTTCCCCCCTCAACCCTAGGCGCAAGGGCCCAAGGGACGGGGTGCGCCCAGCCCACCAGGGGCTGGCTCTCTGCCCCACACAGGCCATTTGGCCCCCCGGGAGGGGTGGCCCCTCCCGGTGGACCCCCGGAACCCTTCCGGTGGCCCCGGTACAATACCGGTATGACCCCGAAACTTCCCGGTGCCCGTTTGACAACTTCCCATATATAAATCTTTACCTCCGGACCCTTCCGGAGCTCCTCGTGATGTCCAGGATCCCATCCGGGACTCCGAACAACATTCGGTAGTCACATACTAGTCTTCCTAATAACCCTAGCGTCACCGAACCTTAAGTGTGTAGACCCTACGGGTTCGGGAGACATGCAGACATGACCGAGACGCTCTCAGGTCAATAACCATCAGCGGGATCTGGATACCCATGATGGCTCCCACATGCTCCTCGATGTTGTCATCGGATGAACCACGATGTCGAGGATTCGATCAAACCCTGTATGCAATTCCCTTTGTCAATCGGTACGTTACTTGCCCGAGACTCGATCGTTGGTATCCCAATACCTTGTTCAGTCTCGTTACCGGCAAGTCACTTTACTCGTACCGTAATGCATGATCCCGTGTCCAACACCTTGGTCACATTGAGCTCATTATGATGATGCATTACCGAGTGGGCCCAAAGATACCTCTCCGTCATACGGAGTGACAAATCCCAGTCTCGATCCGTGTCAACCCAACAGCTACTTTCGGAGATACCTGTAATGCACCTTTATAGTCACCCAGTTACGTTGTGATGTTTGATACACCCAAGGCACTCCTACGGTATCCGGGAGTTACACGATCTCATGGTCTAAGGAAGAGATACTTGACATTGGCAAAGCTCTAGCAAACGAACTAAACGACCTTTGTGCTATGCTTAGGATTGGGTCTTGTCCATCACATCATTCTCCTAATGATGTGATCCCATTATCAATGACATCCAATGTCCATAGCCAGGAAATCATGACTATCTGTTGATCACAACGAGCTAGTCAACTAGAGGCTCACTAGGGACATATTGAGGTCTATGTATTCACACGTGTATTACGATTTCCGGATAATACAGTTATAGCATGAATAAAAGACATTTATCATGAACATTGAAATATAATAATACTTTTATTATTGCCTCTAGGGCATATTTCCAACAGTCTCCCACTTGCACTAGAGTCACCAATCTAGTTACATTGTGATGAATCGAACACCCATAGAGTTCTGGTGTTGATCATGTTTTGCACGCGAGAGAGGTTTAGTCAGCGGATCTGCGACATTCAGATCCATGTGCACTTTGCAAATCTCTATGTCTCCATCTTGAACATTTTCACGGATGGAGTTGAAACGACGCTTGATGTGCCTGGTCTTCTTGTGAAACCTGGGCTCCTT
>NC_041389.1:125489914-125506902 GCF_002162155.2 Triticum dicoccoides
TGGGCTCCTTGGCGAGGGCAATAGCTCCAGTGTTGTCACAGAAGAGTTTGATCGGCCCCGACGCATTGGGTATGACTCCTAGGTCGGTGATGAACTCCTTCACCCAAATCGCTTCATGCGCTGCCTCCGAGGCTGCCATGTACTCCGCTTCACACGTAGATCCCGCCACGACGCTCTGCTTGCAGCTGCACCAGCTTACTGCTCCACCATTCAACATATACACGTATCCGGTTTGTGACTTAGAGTCATCCAGATCTGAGTCGAAGCTAGCGTCGACGTAACCCTTTACGACGAGCTCTTCGTCTCCTCCATAAACGAGAAACATGTCCTTCGTCCTTTTCAGGTACTTCAAGATATTCTTGACCGCTGTCCAGTGTTCCTTGCCGGGATTAATTTGGTATCTTGCTACCAAACTTACGGCAAGGTTTACATCGGGTCTGGTACACAGCATGGCATACATAATAGATCCTATGGCTGAAGCATAGGGGATGACACTCATCTCTTCTTTATCTTTTGCCGTGGTCGGTGACTGAGCCGAGCTCAGTCTCACACCTTGTAACATAGGCAAGAACCCCTTCTTGGACTGATCCATTTTGAACCTCTTCAAAATCTTATCAAGGTATGTGCTTTGTGAAAGACCTATGAGGCGTCTCGATCTATCTCTATAGATCTTGATGCCTAATATATAAGCAGCTTCTCCAAGGTCCTTCATTGAAAAACACTTATTCAAGTAGGCCTTAATGCTGTCCAGAAATTCTATATTATTTCCCATCAAGAGTATGTCATCTACATATAATATGAGAAATGCTACAGAGCTCCCACTCACTTTCTTGTAAACGCAGGCTTCTCCATAAGTCTGCATAAACCCAAACGCTTTGATCATCTCATCAAAGTGAATGTTCCAACTCCGAGATGCTTGCACCAGTCCATAAATGGATCGCTGGAGCTTGCATACTTTGTTAGCATTCCTAGGATCGACAAAACCTTCCGGCTGCATCATATACAGTTCTTCCTTAAGATGCCCGTTAAGGAATGCTGTTTTGACGTCCATCTGCCATATCTCATAATCATAGTATGCGGCAATTGCTAACATGATTCGGACGGACTTCAGCTTCGCTACGGGAGAGAAAGTCTCGTCATAGTCAATCCCTTGAACTTGTCGATAACCCTTAGCGACAAGTCGAGCCTTATAAATGGTAACATTACCATCCGCGTCCGTCTTCTTCTTAAAAAATCCATTTGTTTTCTATCGCTCGCCGATCATCGGGCAAGTCTGTCAAAGTCCATACTTTGTTTTCATACATGGATTCTATCTCGGATTTCATGGCTTCAAGCCATTTGTTGGAATCCGGGCCCGCCATCGCTTCTTCATAGTTCGAAGGTTCATTGTTGTCTAACAACATGATTTCCAGGACAGGGTTGCCGTACCACTCTGGTGCGGAACATGTCCTTGTGGACCTACGAAGTTCAGTAGTAACTTGATCCGAAGTACCTTGATCATCATCATTGTTTTCCTCTTCAGTTGGTGTGGGCATCACAGGAACGGTTTCCTGCGCTGCGCCACTTTCCCGCTCAAGAGGTAGTACTTCATCGAGTTCTACTTTCCTCCCACTTACTTCTTTCGAGAGAAACTCTTTTTCCAGAAAGCATCCGTTCTTGGCAACAAAGATCTTGCCTTCGGATCTTAAGTAGAAGGTATACCCGACAGTTTCCTTAGAGTATCCTATGAATACGCATTTTTCCGACTTGGGTTCGAGCTTTTCAGGTTGAAGTTTCTTGACATAAGCATCGCATCCCCAAACTTTTAGAAACGACAGCTTAGGTTTCTTTCCAAACCATAATTCATATGGTGTCGTCTCAACGGATTTAGACGGTGCCCTATTTAAAGTGAATGTAGCTGTCTCTAGAGCGTATCCCCAAAATGATAGCGGTAAATCGGTAAGAGACATCATAGACCGCACCATATCCAATAGAGTGCGATTACGACGTTCGGACACACCGTTTCGCTGAGGTGTTCCAGGCGGCGTGAGTTGTGAAACGATTCCACATTTCCTTAAGTGTGTACCAAATTCGTGGCTTAAGTATTCTCCTCCACGATCTGATCGTAAGAATTTTATCTTTCGGTCACGTTGATTCTCTACCTCATTCTGAAATTCTTTGAACTTTTCAAAGGTCTCAGACTTGTGTTTCATTAAGTAGACATACCCATATCCACTCAAGTCATCAGTGAGAGTGAGAACATAACGATATCCTCCGCGAGCCTCAACGCTCATTGGACCGCACACATCGGTATGTATGATTTCCAACAAGTTGGTTGCTTGCTCCATTGTTCCGGAGAACAGAGTCTTGGTCATTTTGCCCAAGAGGCATGGTTCGCGCGTGTCAAACGATTCATAATCAAGAGACTCTAAAAGTCCATC
The DNA here is from genome assembly GCF_002162155.2 of Triticum dicoccoides. Classification (NCBI taxonomy): domain Eukaryota; kingdom Viridiplantae; phylum Streptophyta; class Magnoliopsida; order Poales; family Poaceae; genus Triticum; species Triticum dicoccoides. The sequence continues at coordinate 125,492,335 of NC_041389.1, forward strand.
GGCATGGAGCTTCTTCATGCGCTTGACACCAATGTGACCAAGGCGGCAGTGCCACAAGTATGTGGGACTATCGTTATCAACTTTAAATCTTTTTGCATCTACACTATGAACATGTGTAATATTACGCTCGAGATTCATTAAGAATAAACCATTGACCATCGGAGCATGACCATAAAACATATCTCTCATATAAATCGAACAACCATTATTCTCAGACTTAAATGAGTAGCCATCTCATATTAAACGAGATCCAGATACAATGTTCATGCTCAAACTTGGCACTAAATAACAATTATTAAGGTTCAAAACTAATCCCGTAGGTAAATGTAGAGGCAGCGTGCCGACGGTGATCACATCGACTCTGGAACCATTCCCGACGCGCATCGTCACCTCGTCCTTCGCCAGTCTCCGTTTATTCCGCAGCTCCTGCTGTGAGTTACAAATATGAGCAACGGCACCGGTATCAAATACCCAGGAGTTACTACGAGTACTGGTAAGGTACACATCAATCACATGTATATCAAATATACCTTTGGTGTTGCCAGCCTTCTTATCCGCTAAGTATTTGGGGCAGTTCCGCTTCCAGTGACCCTTCCCCTTGCAATAAAAGCACTCAGTCTCAGGCTTAGGTCCATTCTTTGACTTCTTCCCGGTAACTGCCTTACCAGGCGCGGCAACCTCCTTGCCGTCCTTCTTGAAGTTCTTCTTACCCTTGCCCTTCTTGAACTTAGTGGTCTTATTGACCATCAACACTTGATGTTCTTTCTTGATTTCAGCCTCTGCTGACTTCAGCATCGAGAACACTTCAGGAATGGTCTTTTCCATCCCCTGCATGTTGTAGTTCATCACAAAGCTCTTGTAGCTTGGTGGGAGCGACTGTAGGATTCTGTCAATGACCGCCTCATCTGGGAGGTTAATGTTCAGCTGGGTCATACGGTTGTGCAACCCAGACATCTTCAGGATGTGCTCACTGACAGAACTGTTTTCCTCCATCTTACAACTGTAGAACTTGTCGGAGACATCATATCTCTCGACCCGGGCATGAGCTTGAAAAACTAGTTTCAGCTCTTCGAACATCTCATATGCTCCGTGGTGCTCAAAAACGCTTTTGGAGCCCCGGTTCTAAGCTGTAAAGCATGCCGCACTGAACGAGGGAGTAATCATCAGCACGAGACTGCCAAGCATTCATAATGTCTTGGTTCTCTGGGACGGGAGCGTCACCTAGCAGTCCTTCTAGGACATATTGTTTCCTGGCAGCTATGAGGATGATCCTCAGGTTCCGGACCCAGTCCGTATAGTTGCTGCCATCATCTTTCAGCTTGGTTTTCTCTAGGAACGCGTTGAAGTTCATGTTGACATTAGCATTGGCCATTGATCTACAAGACATATTTGCAAAGGTTTTAGACTAAGTTCATGATAATAAAGTTCTAATCAAATTATGAACTCCCACTTAGATTAGACATCCCTCTAGTCATCTAAGTGTTACACGATCCGAGTCGACTAGCCCGTGTCCGATCATCACGTGAGACGGACTAGTCATCATCGGTGAACATTCTCATGTTGATCGTATCTTCCATACGATTCGTGTTCGACCTTTCGGTCTCCGTGTTCCGAGGCCATGTCTGCACATGCTAGGCTCATCAAGTTAACCCTAAGTGTTTTCGCTGTGTAAAACTGTCTTACACCCGTTGTATGTGAACGTAAGAATCCATCACACCCGATCATCACGTGGTGCTTAGAAGCGACGAACTGTAGCAACGGTGCACAGTTAGGGGAGAACACTTCTTGAAATTTTTGTAAGGGATCATCTTATTTACTACCGTCGTCCTAAGTAAACAAGAAGCATAAACATAATAAACATCACATGCAATTATATAGTTGTGACATGATATGGCCAATATCATATAGCTCCATTGATCTTCATCTTCGGGGCTCCATGATCATCTTGTCACCGGCTTGACACCATGATCTCCATCATCATGATCTCCATCATCGTGTCTTCATGAAGTTGTCATGCAAATGACTACTTCTAATTCTATGACTAACGTTTAGCAATAAAGTAAAGTAGTTTACATGGCGTTATTCAATGACACGCAGGTCATACAAAAAATAAAGACAACTCCTATGGCTCCTGCCGGTTGTCATACTCATCGACATGCAAGTCGTCAATCCTATTACAAAGAACATGATCTCATACATCACAATTCATCATTCATCACAACTTCTGGCCATATCACATCACATGATCAATCGCTGCAAAAACAAGTTAGACGTCCTCTAATTGTTGTTGCATCTTTTACGTGGCTGCAATTGGGTTCTAGCAACAACGTTTTCTTACCTACGAATCACCACAACGTGATTTTGTCAACTTCTATTTACCCTTCATAAGGGCCCTGTTCATCGATTCCGCTCCAACTAAAGTGGGAGAGACAGACACCCGCCAGCCACCTTATGCAACTAGTGCATGTTAGTCGGTGGAACCGGTCTCACGTAAGCGTACGTGTAAGGTTGGTCTGGGCCGCTTCATCCCACAATACCATTGAGCAAGAAAAGACAAGTAGAGGCAAGTAAGATGACGAAATCCACGCCCACAACAAAATTGTGTTCTACTCGTGCAAAGAGAACTACGCATAGACCTAGCTCATGATGCCACTGTTGGAGAACGTTGCAGAAAATTAAAAATTTTCCTACGGTTTCACCAAGATCCATCTATGAGTTCATCTAAGCAACGAGTCAAGGGAGAGAGTTTGCATCTACATACCACTTGTAGATCGCGTGCGGAAGCTTGCAAGGTGATGATGGAGTCGTACTCGACGTGATTCGAATCACCGATGACCAAGTGCTGAACGGACAGCACCTCCGCGTTCAACACACGTACGGGACGGGAGACGTCTCCTCCTTCTTGATCCAGCAAGGGGGAAGGAGAGGTTGAGGAAGACAGCTCCACCGGCAGCACGACGGCGTGGTGATGGTGGAGAGGCAGTACTCTGACAGGGCTTCGCCAAGCACACAACGGAGGAGGAGAGGTGTTGGGGAGGGGAGGGCTGCGCCTTGGAGGGTGGTGCGGCTGCCCTCCCCTCACCCCTCTATATATAGGGGGAAGGGAGAAGGGGGCCGGCCCCCCTAGAACCCATCTAGGGGGGTGCGGCGGCCAAGGGGAGAGGGGGAGAGGGTGGCTTGCCCCCCAAGCCAAGGGGGCGCCCCCTCTAGGGTTCCCCCCTCAACCCTAGGCGCAAGGGCCCAAGCGAGGGGGTGTGCCCAGCCCACCAGGGGCTGGCTCCCTGCCCCACGCAGCCCATGTGGCCCCCCGGGAGGGGTGGCCCCTCCCGGTGGACCCCCGGAACCCTTCCGGTGGCCCCGGTACAATACCGGTATGACCCCGAAACTTCCCGGTGCCCGTTTGACAACTTCCCATATATAAATCTTTACCTCCGGACCCTTCCGGAGCTCCTCGTGACGTCCAGGATCCCATCCGGGACTCCGAACAACATTCGGTAGTCACATACTAGTCTTCCTAATAACCCTAGCGTCACCGAACCTTAAGTGTGTAGACCCTACGGGTTCGGGAGACATGCAGACATGACCGAGACGCTCTCAGGTCAATAACCATCAGCGGGATCTGGATACCCATGATGGCTCCCACATGCTCCTCGATGTTGTCATCGGATGAACCACGATGTCGAGGATTCGATCAAACCCTGTATGCAATTCCCTTTGTCAATCGGTACGTTACTTGCCCGAGACTCGATCGTTGGTATCCCAATACCTTGTTCAGTCTCGTTACCGGCAAGTCACTTTACTCGTACCGTAATGCATGATCCCGTGTCCAACACCTTGGTCACATTGAGCTCATTATGATGATGCATTACCGAGTGGGCCCAGAGATACCTCTCCGTCATACGGAGTGACAAATCCCAGTCTCGATCCGTGTCAACCCAACAGCTACTTTCGGAGATACCTGTAATGCACCTTTATTGTCACCCAGTTACGTTGTGACGTTTGATACACCCAAGGCACTCCTACGGTATCCGGGAGTTACACGATCTCATGGTCTAAGGAAGAGATACTTGACATTGGCAAAGCTCTAGCAAACGAACTAAACGACCTTTGTGCTATGCTTAGGATTGGGTCTTGTCCATCACATCATTCTACTAATGATGTGATCCCGTTATCAACGACATCCAATGTCCATAGCCAGGAAATCATGACTATCTGTTGATCACAACGAGCTAGTCAACTAGAGGCTCACTAGGGACATATTGAGGTCTATGTATTCACACGTGTATTACGATTTCCGGATAATACAGTTATAGCATGAATAAAAGACATTTATCATGAACATTGAAAGATAATAGTACTTTTATTATTGCCTCTAGGGCATATTTCCAACAGCGATTCCTTCGCAATTGCTGCTAACTGAAGCCGATCGATTGGATGAACAGTGAGCTTTGCGGGGTGGTTTGGATGAACAGTGAGCGGTGGCGTTGCCTCTGGATGAACAGGACCCCGTGGTGTGGAGGGCTGGATGAACAGTAGACGGTGGAGGGGTGGTTGAACAGGACCCTGTGGTGTGGAGGGCTGGATGAACAGTAGGTGGTGGAGGGCTGGATGAACAGTAGACGATGGAGAGGTGGTTGAACAGTAGTCGGTGGAGTAGCGCGTGGTGGAGTCTGGATGAACAGGAGCCTGTGGAGGCTGGAGGAGTCGAGGGTAGCCCATGGAGGCTGGAGGAGGTCGACGGTGGAGATGAACAGTATCCTGTGGAGTCCCGTTTTGCGGTACGCCAAACCCCTCCCAATGAACAGGACCCCCGTTTCGACCGTAGCGCTCCAACACAAATCCGTTTCGTCCATTATGCGGTACGCCACACCCCTCCCGATCAACAGGACCCCCGTTTCGACCGTAGGAGGTCCGTTTCCTCCATTTTGCGGTACGCCACACCCCTCCCGATCAATAGGACCCCGTTCCGAATGTAGAAGGTCCGTTTCCTCCGTTGTGCGGTACGCCAGGCCTCATTTCCATCGCCTGTTCCGTCCAAGCCAGTTGGCTCCCACGCGTTCCATTGCCTCCTGATGAACACGATGCATTCCGTTGCCTCCCCATGAACACGAAGCATTCTGTTGCCACCCCATGAACACGACGATGACTCTGTTTCTCTGTTCCGACCCAGCCATGTACGTATGCGCGAGTAGGCGTTCGAGACCCTGCCTGTATATACGTACGTGGCCGTATTTTCTTTCTTGCACCCTCGCCGCTGTACGTACGTGTACATGCTACGTGCACGCCTCTACTATGACATGTGCGTGCCTCTACTACGACACGTGCGCGCCTCTACATCGACCAATATGTACATACACGTTCGCAACCAGAATGACAACGCTATGTACGCTTTGACCAGGTGGGTCCCGACTGTTAGGCACTTGCCTGCGAAGATGTAGCTGGTGGGTCCCAGCAGTCTGGGGGACGAATCGTTTTGTTTTTGTTTTGCCCGGGCGCACTTCCTTGCATTCGAAGATGTAGCTGGTGGGTCCCAACAGTCAGGGGGTGAATCATTTTTTTTTTGCCCGGACGCACTTCCTTGCATGCGAAGATGTAGCTGGTGGGTCCCAGCAGTCAGGGGGAAACGTTTTTTTCGCGAAATACGGTGGCCCGTCCGGTGGGTCCCCGCTGTCAGGTGGAGGAATAATTATTTTGCGCGTAATAAGGAGGCACTTCCTTGCGGCCGCCGTAGACCCAGTTGTCAGCCTCTCCACGCACAGTACTCTTCCGATGGAAGTCGGTCGTTGACCACATTGACCGCGCCGCGTCGAGAGCACCACGGCGGTGGATGACAGTGAGGCCTGGGAAGGGGATGACGCGGAGCCGGGGAAGACGCAGCAGTGGATGCCCATGCGAAGAGGAGTACGAGGGTGAGGCTGCAGTTGCCGCAGAATAACAGGGGGTGTGGGTGAGTAGAGGGATGGCCTGGCCAGCGGTGGGAGTAGTAGGGGCGGTGAGGCCTCCGCGGCATCACAGCCGGCCACGGGAGGCAGGAGCACGCGGCACGACTGGCGCTGCTTTGGGCGGCTGGAGCACGAAGACCACAGGTTGAAGAAGCACTACGGCCGTTGGATGGACATCATACGATCACTCGAGCTAGAGTCATTCATATTGACTAAGTTGACAAAGCCCTCCGTCCCCGTAAACTTAGTAGGCCCACAAGTCGGCCTCCCACCAAGGAGAGTCCCAGCTAGTAGGGGGAGTATTCATTTTTTTGTGTGTAATAAGGAGGCATTTCCGGTGGGTCCGAGCTGACATCGGGGGGAACGTTTTTTTTGCGAAATACAGAGACCCTTCCGATGGGTCCCAACTATCAAGTGGCGGAATCATTATTTTGCGCGTAATAAGGAGGCATTTTCCTGTGTGGGCCCCTGCTGTCAGCCTCTTCCAATGGCTGTTGTTTTTTGACCATGTTGACCTCGCCGCGCCTAGAGCACAAACGCGGTGGACGAGGGCAGGGCCCAGGAAGAGAACCACCCGGAGCCGGCGAAGCCACCGCAGCGGATCCCCACGCTGAGGGGAGAACGAGCGCTGACTGGTCGGCTGCGGGGTGAGGATGACGTTGCCGGAAAATAACAGGATGTGTGGATGGTTAGTGGGATAGCCTGGAGGCAGCACAGCCAGCCACGGGAGGAGAGAGCAAGCAGTCCTGCCGGCGCTGGTTTGGGAGGCTGGATCAGAAAGATCGTAGATTTAAGAAGCACGGTGGACGTTGGATGGACATCCAACAGTCACTGTTGTGTGTTGACTAAGTTGACAAAGCCTTTTGTACGCGTAAAAAAAAATTTAGGACAGCGTCATCGTCAACCTAGTAGGCCCAGAAGTCAGCCTCCAAATCTGTGGAAAACAGCATACATCCCATTAGCCATTATTTTCAATAATTTACATCCCATTTGCTAATTCTTAAGGATATTTGAAGCCCATGTTATTTTTATTAGCATTACAGACCATATATTCTGGGCACTGCTAAAAAATTCAACGAAATTTTGCATATTTCGGTGGGGTCCGAACTCTTTTAATCATGAAATTTCAAGTCACGTTAAAAAAAGTTTTCAAAAAATTATATCAAAATAAAATTCAAAAAACAATTCTCCGCAAAAAAATGAATGAAATTTAGAATCTTAACTAGCAATATGCCCGTTCGTTGCACGGAACATGAAGATGCATTTGTATGAGTAGTTTATCTTGTGGGTGAAAAGATGATATTTTAATGTAATTGGCAGTTGGCTTTGGTTTTTATAAGAGTAGAGAGTAGAGAAATCCTAAAAAAATGATATTTTAATGCAATTGCCGGTTGTCTTTGGTTTAAAAATTTACAGCCCATTTCTTACAACTTATAGCCCGTTTTCTGGGGAAGCCCATTTCTTATCCCTTCTCTTCTTGAAAGATTTGCAACCCAGCAGGGCTGAGAAAAGCAAGTAGGCCTCAGTTTTGGTATTCTCCAAAAAAAAGAACTGGGCTAGCCAATTTCAGAAAGAAAAAAATATCAACTGGGCTCGTCATGTGCTTAATAAAAGCGTAAACATGGGCTAGAGGGGCCACAACCCCCACACAGTGCGCAGTTGAGCTCCGTCTCTGAAACTGAAAAACAACTGGGCGAGCTGCTGGGTCCCTGGTGTTATCTGCTTGTTGTGTAATTTTCTTGTTTATTGACTACATTGACAATAGCGTGGAACCTAGTTGTCAAACAATTCGGAGGAAGTATTGTTTTGGCTTGTAATAATGAGGCACCTGCTTGCGAAATGCAATGACCCTGGTGGGTCCCTACTGTCAGCCTCTCCACGTATAGTGATCTCCTGATTCCTCTTGGTTGTTGACCATGTTGACAACACCAGACGGTGGCAAGCACAGTGAGCTAACCAAAGTGAAGAACGACGACAAGGCCTTAGACGGGAACGAACAGCAGCCATGGAAGATGCGGCAGTGTAGTGACAGGTGGAGGGGAGTACGAGGGCAACAACATGCAAGTGAAGCATACAAATGGTACAAAAAGCCCAAGGATTAATTGTTCATCAAATATTTAAACAAAACCTAGATTGAACATGAAAGTAACATCTAAGCCAACCACTCTTTTTTGCAGTCACAAACAAATGGATCGGTCTGATCCGTAAAATCAACATCCTGTGCAAAAAAAATTATTTCAGGATGTCTATAACTTGTTGTAAATAGAAGCTGAGCACGTTTAGAAGCCCATTTGTCCACCTGAAACTTCTTTTTTTGCTGTTCAACATGTTTGTCCGTGAGAAATCTATTGCTGTAAAAATTAAGCCTCATGGACAATAGTAACCTTGCATTCAACAGGAAGAATGTGACAAAGCTTTTGTTTGCCTTGTTGGATGCATATCGTCCCATTGTTATTGTCCTCAAAACAAATGTCATGAGAACTGAGAAAATCCTTGTGCTTATTACGCCAATGATTGGTTATATGTTTTTCTCCATGTGGTTCTGCCTAAGTAGACATGAAGATTGAAAACAGTTAAGGTCTGAAAAAAGATTATGTCGAAAGAACGACAGCTGAACAGTTAATTCTAGTACAATATATATGGGGTTTCAATGTGCATGAAATCATCACCTCTATGTATAAATTCTCCAGAGATCGAAAGCATCGCAGCAAGCCAATAATTATGTCTAGATCAAAACTATACATTCTGATATATATGATCTTGACAGAATCCAGCAGCATTGATAGGCTATAAATGGACGAACTCTTCATTGAGCATATAACATAATATTAGTACCCAAAGTGTACTCCAAGATGATATAAAACTTATGCGCACAAATGAAAAATGCAGCATATGATTACAAATGTGTAGATGATAATATACGGTACCTGAAAAGGTGAGGAGCCAAACACCAACTCCTTGTGATTATTAAACGGGTCACGAATTACACCCAAGGTCTCCAGATTGGGCACAGAGACGACAGTTATTTCTGAAGGTGTATAACAATTATCAAGGAGCAACCTTTCAAGTGAAGGGGCATCTTCGATGATGAGCTGCTGTCCTTCAAAACAAATTCCAATGCTTTTAAGGTGAGGCGACTTTATTTGGAGACAACTCATACCGATTTCTATTCCCAAAACAATCAGCAAGCGCTCTAGGGCAGGGCAACTAGAGTGGATGATGCTGTGCAGTGAGGCCTCCGACAGATAAACCACCACAAGCGAAAGTTTTTTTAGAAGTGGGAGTCGAAGCATTTGTACCAGATCGTCTGGTAGATGGCACCGGGCGAAGGTGGCGGTGTGGAGAGAGGAGGAAAACCGCGAGATGGACAACGGTGGTGTGGGCACGAATTCTTGGTATGTTCGTGGAATGAAACTTTCGTGGTAATGGTAGAGCTCAAACTGCTGGAGTTTTCCGAATTCAGGGGATGTCACCCAAGCGTCCACCTTGCCGGGTATGGACAGCAGGTAGCTTGTAGGGATGCAGAGGCATTGAATGGGGCCCTGCTGATGAGATCAAATTCAGGAAGGATAGATATCTGACGACAGTCGAGATTGAGGGGCGCGGTGCACCATAGAGGGCGCCACCGAGTTGAGAGGACTTGTGTGCGGCAGCAATCCTTGGTGGGGAGAAGCAAGATGATCTCCTCAAGTATGACGTCCGGGAGATCGCTGATGCGGTCCACCGGAGATTCTACCGGTTCCTCAGATCCGGGTGGGGGGCTCGCCGCTCCTCCCCGTGCTACCGGGTGCGGGATCTACAGCCGGCGTCGCCGCTGACGGGAGCCTCATCTTCTTGGCGCTTGGGCCAGCCGACTCCATTTTCCTTGTGGGCGTCGCCCCGAGCTCAAGGGTTTGAGCAGAGTAGCCAGAGACGAGCCTAGTGGTAGTGCGAGTGGGGAAGAAGGAGGGTTGGGGATTTCTGTAGGAGTGGAAGAAGAGGAGTAGGCGTTTTCTGTACGAGTGAGGAAGAAGGTGAGCGGGGTTTACTGGACGAGTGAGGAAGATTGGGGAGCGGGGGGAATTGGGTGGGGAGACGGAAGCGGGAGAGCGAGTTGTTCGTGTTTCTAAGGCCCGCTGCACTAACTACTCGCTTTTTCCCAAGAACCGCTCTCTACTTTTGCGTTGCTGCATGACTGTCCATGCATGCAGGATGCATGTGCCCGCCGGCCACTGCATGCGCCTGGTTTGTTACTAGGCCTATTTAATAGGGTGGTTATGGAGTAAATTAAGGAGATTTATTTTCTCTGTGTGCATCCATCAAATTAGAGGTTGTGGTACTGGATGCAGACACTCACATTAAACTAACATTCAGAAGATCAAAAGTTCAACATGTCTATGCATCTCAATGATTCACCATACTATAACCAATATACAAAACTATGAGAAGGTGTGGAAATAAAGAAAATCGGTCGATGCTTCTCTGAGCAAAGGGCCTCCCTGCGCATGCAATAATTTCCTGGGCATGCTTGTCTGTTCTCAATGTTGCGAGCACTTTGAGCATGTTGGCAACTCCACAGCTAGCTAGCTGCCTCATCTTGCAATTGATGCTGACACATTTGCAGCAAACACATGAGGTAATAGAGATGACTCAACATGGGTCCATATTGTGCAGTTCCCGTGATATCATATTCATTGTCCTGAATCTGAAAAGATAGGAAAACAGTAGCTATACTTAAACGGTGTTGCAAAACAGTAGCACATATCAATAGCTCGGCATGACAAAACACGATCATCTGGGCAAAGGGGATACTGACCTACCTGAGGAAGATTACATATAATTTCATAAGTCCTTGGATGATTTCCACCTTCGGCTGCACTACTTGTTTGCTCCTCCACACATGACAGGATCGTTCCGCACTGCATTCAGCAAGTCAACATATGAATAAGCTAATTTCATCTTGCGGTGGTCATTGTACCTAGTTACAAATGTAGGAATACCTGGAGCATCATGAGGTTAGCTGATAGCAGGTAGATGTAGCCATATAAATTTTGTGCGGTGCTACCAAATTTGAGGTTTGTATCCCTTCCTGTTATGAGAATTCTTCTTGAAGTTGGTAGAATGTGATGGCTTGTTCTTTGCATCAAACTTGCCTTTCCCCTGATATTTGTTCTTGTTGTTTTGGGGCAGGTTGGGCTGGAAGTTCTTCTCGTGTACCATGTGGACACTGGAAGCTCCCTCGGCGACCCTAGCACGTGTGTCTTTTGCTCTCGCCTTCTCCTCAAAATCAAGAGTGCTAATGAGATCCAAAACAGAAAACTCATGTCTCTTGTTTTTCAGAGAAGTAGCAAAATTGTTCCACGAAGGTGGAAGCTTGGCAATGATGGTCCCATCAACAAATTTGTCCGGCAACACACACTAAAAGTACTCAAGTTCCTTAGAGAGTGACTGTATCTCATGAGTCTGCTGAACAACAGAGCGCTCATCAGTCATCTTGTAGTCACATAATTGCTCCATGACGTACAACTTGTTGCCAGTGCCCGAGGGCCCAAACGTGGCTTCAAGCGCAGCCCGCATGTCTTTGCCGCTGTCAAACAACATATACGAATCCACAATGGAATCATCAAGAACACTCAGTATGGCGGCTTTGAAGAGGGTATCCATGTTCTAAAAAGCTTCCTGCTGTGTAGGATTAAGATCGCCCACAGGCTTACCCTTAGTGGCGTCATAGCAGTACATGATCTGAAACCAATATACTACTCTTGTGCGCCACCTTTTATATTGCACCCCCTTAATAGTAGGCGGCTTCAAAAGCACAGCAAAACCACTCGGAGTAAATTTCTTGTGATCAGGTTTTTGGATTGGATTGTTGAATATATGAGCAATTTAGTATGAGATTTAATCCGAATCAGCAGTAAATAGATCATGACGACAATTGCAAACATCAAAGTGATGATGCGGACTAAACCAGGAGGACAGAATCACATATTGTACAGCGGGAGCAGAACCGATGTGGTTGATGTTGTCACTCATGTCGTTGATGAAGAGGTTACCGAGGTCGGGGAAGAAGGCTCTCGTTGAGGATGTCGTCGCTGGCAGCAGTCACAGGAGTGTGCTCCCCAAAAACCTGATTGCCCCTCTCCCGTACAGGATCACGAAAGGCGGGGTTCGGAGGACTGTTGTCCCTTCTCGCGGTGCACGCCAGAAGGAGGGCTGGAGAAGAATTGCGCGGTGGCGCTAAAATCTGGAATGGTACGAAACCATATGATACAGCGGTGGCTAGGGTAGAGCATGTCAGGTTGGAGTATAATAGTAGGCCTTTGGCCCCCAAACCCCACGTCCAAGTCAATAATAGCTCAAAAAAAGTCAATAATAGCCCCAGCAAGGTTTGTTTCAAAAAAAATGGAGTAATTAAGGCGTCCGTTAGTCCCTTTAGTATAAATACAATATCATTAACAATGGCCCCACCTTCTGTCTCACAAAGTAGAGTATGTTGGAGTACAACCGGCTACACGTTTACAATCCACTTCTCTTCTCTCTCCTCTTCTCTCTCCTTCAACTAATCACAAATACTACATTTAAATCCTTATAGCCTGCTTATGTCATCTAATTATAGTACTTGATCTAAAAGTTACTATCCTCTATCTGGTCTGAAATGCCGGGCGTGCAGCGGGCGGTGCCCTCGGTCGGCGCGCCACTTCAACGACAGAAGCAGTGAGAGGTCGCGTCGCCCTGACTTGCCATCAATGTGGAGCGGCGGGCGCAGCTGGCGCCGGGTGGGAAGCGCGCGCGGGAGGGGGGAGGGATTTTTGTTGGGCCAAGAAGGTGAGAAGCCAACTTGGGATCGGTCCGCACGGGGAAATATCCTGTGCTCCCATACTCTGCATATGACACTAGTCTATGTTACTACTCCCTCCTTTCCAGTTTATAGAGATGTTTAGAGTAACATAGTAATATGTTACAGTACAAGTTACTCCCCACTATGACCAGCCTTGGCCTCTCCCAGTGCTCCACCATGTATAGCTGCTAAGCCTGCCATGTAGGTATAAAATATGATGTGGCACCAATAAACTAAGCATCTATGCATTGAACACTTGAGTTACTAAGCCATTTAATGCACTTAGCACCTCATCTAAAGAGCATTAGTAGTATAGCTAGCTGCTGGCTATAAGCCTACAACCCATCTTATAGTCAACATGTATAAAGTGCCTAGGAGCACGTGCTAGAGTTGGCTCTTCACGAAGAGCCCGCTTACCTTCTGTCTCCTCTTTTCTTTCCTCCAACTAAGGCTGGTCGTAATGGTAGTATCATAGCTAATATCATGCATGCCAACTAGGCAATTTTGACGAGGTGTCATAGCATTAAATGAAGAAAGAAAGAATGGAGTATCATATCATGATATTGTATCATAATAAATGCTATGCTACTTTGTGTCATGCATGACAATAAATAGAGTACTACATGATACTACTATATGATATTATGCATTACAGAGGTAGTATCATACACTAGTATCATATACCCTTTGGTCCCAGGCCTTGGCCTGTTTTGAAACATATAAGGTAGAATCTCATCTACCTTTCATTTCAAAAAAACGTATATGATACTCCCCATTACAACCAGCCTAAGCAGAAATATACTACTGTTTATTCCTTATAGCCCGCTGATTCAGCTCTATTGTACTTGCTCTAAGCACATCTAAGCACTTGCTAGCACCCCCTTGACCGTGGACCTTGACGGTGTACGTCACCTTGTGTCTCATAATTTTCCTCGTCATCATCTGAGTCCTAGAAGATCTCACCCACATCATCATTAGCATGCAGCCGCCTTGATAGACAACGTGCACAGAAGGAGTAGAGGCGACTGGGGACGCACCACCACCACGTCGTGGGCACTCCGTATGTGCTTGTGTGCGTGCAGCGTGCGTGTTTTTCCATCGGTGCTAGGTCTAAGGCCGAGGCTGCGGTCGTCTTCGTCTCTGACTAGTAGTTGAGAAACGACGGCAAAGAAGTACTGCAAGAGATCCGTATGCGCCGTTGCGTGCGAGCTTCGCCGTAGCACAACGAACCGGATGTCGTCGTGGATGGCGCACGCCTCCACGCAGCCGAGTGTGTGCACATGCATGTGTTATTCACATGCATTCTGCGGCCGAGCATGTGTGCATGCACGTCTTGTGTACGTGTGTTGTGTGCTCCATGTTGTGCGCGTATGTGCATGAGTTGGATCGGATGGAGTTAATGTGTTGGCTTGTGTACATATTTTAGAGTGTACATTCACTCATTTTGTTTCATATGTAGTCCCGTATTGAAATATCTAAAAAGACTTATATTTGGGAACGGAGGGAGTATAAAACATCTTCAACTTAGCATCCTGATGTACCGTTTCTAGTGGTTAGCAAAAAGTTCATGTTCTTTTAGTTGTTTATAGGTTGGCAGGCGGCAAAAAACAGGGGAAAACGCGCAAGGTTCCTTGCAGACACTGCACCACGAGGTTCCTTGCTCCTTCTCGGTCGTCGGGAATCTATGCTCTTCAACTCTTTTCTTTTACGTGAGCTTTGTTCATCCTTTTCCCAACATGTGAGACATCTAGCATCAAGGTGCACATGTCATGCAAGAAAATGGAGATAATCAGATAAGCAGTGCATAAG
>NC_041389.1:125507118-125514885 GCF_002162155.2 Triticum dicoccoides
GGGGGGGGGGGAAGCGGGGGGAAACCCTTTTCCGTAAGTGAGTCGTGCACTTCGATGGCACCTACGCAATATTTTTCCCCCTCGATGGCACGTGAATGGCATGTGAATAGTGCACGTACTCAAGGACGGAGCACGGGATGGTAGCAATGACATGGTCAGCCCTTTTTGGAGAGAGTATGTACTACTAGTAAATAACTTTTATGTGTCCCGTCAACTCGCAGAACGACGAGAAGCTTGATTACGCCTTCTCCCTCGCCAACGCGTGCGCGGTGGCTCACAGCACGAGGAGAAACTTTTGCTTACAAGCGGTGGACGTGCAACAGTTCATTTGGTGTCAGATTGCCAGAAGCACTACTGTAGAACCATCGACTTCCGGAAGAGGCGAAGAGCCAAGCGCAAGGTCACCTTAGGCTAGGCATAGTGGGAGTAACATAAGTAGAGGTACCTCCTTTTTTTTATTCTAGAAACAACCACATGCGAATATCAAGGTGCTGGTTACGTAGAACAAATTTCCTACAGTCCGTGCTCAGCCATCCTCTATCTCTCTACTCAGCCAGCCAGCGGACGAGCGGAGCCCATCGTCTGTTTGCTCATATGCGGCCCCACATGTGAGTGAAAACGCAAGAGGACCCACTGAACCTGCACATCTTTCACCTCGACGTGCTGGTGATGAAAAAAAATCCAAGAAAGATCTTCGGTGGCCGCTTTTGGAGTTACTCAAGAGTAGTAAGATTCTTTTTACAGTTTAACCCAAGATGCACATCTCGTGGCTTCAACTACCACTCAATTTTCTTTCATGACACGACCTGGATGCTGGATGTCCCACGTGTTAGCAAAAGGAGGAAGAACCCGACCAAATCTTCGGTTGTGCTCTCGGATTAGACTTGTTGTGCTAACTTAAAAAATTTATTGTGTACTCCCTCCGTTCCAAAATACTTGACTTCCATTTGTCCAAAAATGGATGTACCTATATACTAAAACATGTCTAGATACATATATATTTTGACAAATAGAAGGCATGTATTGTGCAACGGAGGGAGTAGAATGGATGCAAGTTTTTGTATTGGGAAGAAGAGTACATCCATATATTGATAGAGCGCAATTTAGTAGATGTTCTATCACTTTTAGCTAGCACAGAGGCTATAGATGAGATTAGTGCACTTGTTGATACTCCTACTTGGTATGCGTGTTGCTGCTTAGACGCGGAGAAAAACGGACCGGAGGGAGTACTAGAATAAAGGCTAGACATAAGACTAGATGCGAGGAAGCAACGTCTACTTCTTTACACTCGAAGAAGAAAGAAGCACGCAAGATCGAGCCTCCGCAGATCAACAATGAATGCATCGAGAAGGCACTAATCCAACTTACAGGATTAGTAAAAATGTATTCTTGTGGTTCTTGTTTTCTTTGGTCTTGCTTTTCTAGTCAAAATTATCGTTGGATTTCGTACAAGACGGAGGTCCGTTTGGGGTCGTGCGTTGTAGTTGGCCTTACAAGTGGGACCGCAGTTAAGGAAACCGACTATCGGCAAACCCCCACCTCGCCCGCCGCGTGATGGTTGAGTTAGAGAAACGATGAGGGTTGAAGAGATTGCTCTAGCACGGACTCCAAGAAATATGGTGTCAGATGGAAGTCGTGCTGGTGGCGTGTATCGTACTCCTGGACGTGAATGCTTGTTCTGGCCCATGCCACCCTACTACTCCTACTACTTACTATATAGTACTACTAGTATCGAGGATTCGAGGTGCTGGTTGTGGCTACAGTAAAAACACCCGCACAACGCGCGAAGCATCTGAAGCTAGTACAAATAGTGTACTACTATTGTTGATTGGCCTCAACCGATAACCTGTTGCAATGCACGTACAATTATGTATTTGGAAAATATTTTTTTGCCTCGTCGCACCACTCACTCACAGAAGCGACTCGAAAGCCATTCATAAATTTAGTAAGTTTATGATAGGCATATCATTTTATTACATACAATAGGTCATCAACCCACATCGACAACGAGGATACATGATAAATACTAAAGTTTTCACCACACAACAAATAACAAGCAACGAAATGAACTTCAACTCAACCATTCCTCGGTGTTGGAAACGCTTGTTTTGAACCACAAGTGGTTCTCTGGGACGGGCCATCCATTGTCGATCTGGAGACCAACGCAGGACTGATCATCCAGGCTGAAGCGGCCTACTATATTAGTACCATGGTAGGGAACCACCCAAATGTCTGAGGTATACACACAGTTGCTTCTCATAAATGGTAGTAACGTTGTGTCAACAGCAGTTGGATCGCCTTTCACCATCATTCGATAGTTTTGTCCAAGGAAGAGCGAGTTTTCTCCAAGACTATCAATTCTGTACCAGGGAGAAGGAGTTGGCGCTAGCACACTAGTATCCATCCCGAATACCATGCAACGGGTGTTGGAATATGTCTGGAGAGTGCGACCATGGGAGACTACACCTGCTTCCTTAGCAGTAACATCATCAGTGGGCTGTATACACACGAGAAGAGGTGATCCATCGGAATTAGTTGCCAGGCGCCAAATAGTATATGGGCCCTGCTCGTCCTCATGCTCGTGATCATCACCATCGTCATCTCCCCCTTGGTTATAAAAATCTTCAAGTATAGGTGGTGGAATGTTCGCAGGACCTTGGAAACACAAGAAGAAGGTTAATTAGTAAAGGGAAACTTGCTAACCCACATGCATGTGGATGAAACAATTATAATTACGGTGGAATACAAACGTACCGAAACAATGATTCCATGCAAAAACAGTGCCACGAGTGGTGGCAGCAAACACAAGGCCCTCGTATTCAATTGCATCATAGTACTCATCCTTGTACAATAACTGGTTTTTGAGCAATATCCTTCATACTTGTTGTAATTCCAAGAGCAGTTGGGAACTCGAGAAATTGCTATCTTCCATAGAAGACAGTCACCATGATTGTATTTTAACGTGTGTACAATACCGGTGTGCTCAACCTCTGGGCAGTCTGCTTAGATTTTTGGAAGTGGAACCCGGTCACGAGTGTACACATTCACAAGTTCCCACTCGCAGTTGGACCCAATGTAAACAACCCAATCTCCTTTTGCGCCTGCCCAAGCCTTGCCCTCAAGCGATGGCATCTTAACATCATACGTATCATTATCAAGTGGCATCAACTTGCATAGGACGAGGCCTCCGCCATGACAACGCCAGTCATCAGGGTCACGGCGAAGAAGATAGGGGAGATCAAACCGCTCCTTGACTCTTGGGTTCCTTGTAATGATGTTATTAGTTAAGTCAAGAATGGGCTTGAACGAACCTGACACCAATCAATGACGTCGCACCGATCAATGAGTTCCTCCACCACGTCATCTTTCAAATCGGGGCAAGAATAACGGGGTCGTTTCCGTCCTGTTCCCTCCATGGAGAAGACGATCGAACAATGGCAGAAGAAAGGGTGAAGGGCTAAAGGAAAATGGAGGAGGGAGAGGAAGAGCGTGTGACAGCAGTTCCAAATCGAGAGGGAAAGGCGAAGAGTTGGTGGACGGTTGCCAGTTTGCCACGGTTCACGAAGGGGTGCCCCGGCCTACACGTCGGTTCGGAAATACTCCTACTACTCGCCGTCGTCTCACTGATATGTTGGAACGGGACCACATGTCAACGAAACATGGTGTGTAATTTCTCATGCAAAATGTGATCTGGCCGCGTTGGCCCGAGGTGCCGCATTAGTTTTTTTTTGAAGGTTTGCCGCTTTAGTTATCGGCCTTTATTTCTTTTAACATGCAATCTGAATGGATAGTTCCTGTGGTCAGGACACATGAGCGGATATAGTGATGGTTGATTCGCCCGAGCAACTTATTACTGTGGGAATATGGGAGTACCAACAGATTCATGGAACAGAGAAATGATGGTTGCTTCGTCCGAGCAACTTACTGTGGCGAAGGTGGGGCTCTGTGATTTGACTGCTCACTAGTCATTACTACTGCAGCGCAACGACCGGGGTGAATCTTTCTCTAAAGTTGTGTTGTGCACTCAATATTGATGCATGGCAGGTGGAGTCAGATGAAGGATGTCCAACATGTCGGCGAAACGAAGTTGAATTGTTTCTGGCATTGCTATCAATCCTTCAGGATTTGTTTATATGTACGCATAATTTTGATGAAATTGTACTGTGATGCTATGAAGGTTTCAACTCTGGTTCCCGAAAGAAAAGAAAAGGTTTCAACTTA
Source organism: Triticum dicoccoides (assembly GCF_002162155.2). Lineage (NCBI taxonomy): Eukaryota > Viridiplantae > Streptophyta > Magnoliopsida > Poales > Poaceae > Triticum > Triticum dicoccoides. Next base: position 125,511,340 of record NC_041389.1, read on the forward strand.
GGATTCATGTGTCTTGCCTCGAGATTATCTCGTTACAACATTCCATCAAATACAAATGGAACTACCATGGCTAATGCATCTCAATGGTTCACAGATCAGCGCCAATATTCACATCACAACTAAAGACAAAGTTGTGAGAAGGTGTACAAATAAAGAAAAAAATTAATTGACCGATGATGTTCGTAGGCATGGCTCCATTTCCTTGGCACAGTGTTTATTGCTTGGCAGCTAGTTTCACCCAGCTCTGTAGCCAAAAAAGAGGTGTACGAAGGACACCACAATCCGATCATTTTGTGCAGCTCCACTAAAATCGGGCGGACCATCCCTATTTGCAAAGATATCAAGTCAGTGTGATTACAATAATAGTGGAACTAGATGATGAAACATAACACACATAAATAGAAGCCGATCACCTCTACGATCTCTCTTTAGGACTAACTTCTTGTTGGAGAAGATTAGGCACGGAGTTGGATGAGGACGATAGCAAAACCAATCTCCCTTTCCGTAGTCCCACAGAAATGTAAAAACGTTGCCCATGTGACATTTTGGCAGAACTGCACAAAACACTCTTCAGAAAAGTGATTTGTGCAGTTCACCAAAAGGTCGCAATAGCAACAAGGTGAAAATGGATAGCCCTGTTTGCAAAAGGAGGTCAAAAGGAAACAATTACTGCCCAATAACATGAGTTGAAGACACATACGCCGACAAAAAAGAAGCATGTTCCATGTAAAAAGGGAAAGATAGCACATGGTGGTTTATCAAAAATGGTTTGAGGACGAGATTGCAAGATGGAAAGTACGCCGGCCGAGATACGATTTAAGCAAACAACTAAAGAAGATCCACATGCAGCAACATGGGAAGATGGGCAGTGGAGCAAGGCCAGAGGAAGTTGTACCTGAGGGTCGTCGGGATGTTACTAGGAGGGTGCCGGTGGCCGGGATCTGCCCATACTGTGGCAGCGAGCAAGTGGCGAAGGCCCTACCACGCCGGAGCTTGGTCAGAGAGAACGGCGGGGTACCGCAGATCGGGACGAGCTCCCTCAACACCGTCGAACAGACAGACGATGCACATCCTCCCTTTCCGCCGGTGGACGGGATGCAGCCGGATCACTGACCAACACTGAGAGAGAGAGGCCACGGCGGCCTTCTGTGAGATTGTGTGACGAGACTCACGAGAGACAAACCCATTTTTCCATTTTCCCACGGCAATCATTTTATATTCTAGGCATGGTACCCGACCCTCCTTCGAGTACCACTACTAGGAAAAGGGCTATAGATGGGATTGACACTAATGGCGCACCAGAAAGATGGTCCGCCATTAGTATATACTAATGGCGCACCACAATCTGATGCGCCATTAGAGTTTAAACTACTAATGGCGCACCATGCTACGGGTGCGCCATTAGTATCAAAAAAAAAAATTAACTAGTGCGCCTGTCCAAACATACTAATGGCGCATCCGGGCAAAGTGCGCCATTAGTAGTTGTAACTACTAATGGCGCACCAGGCAGCAGGTGCGCCATTAGTATAGAATTTTTTTTTGAACTAGTGCGCCTATCCAAACATACTAATGGCGCATCCTGCCCAAGTGCGCCATTAGTAGTTGTAACTACTAATGGCGCACCAGGCAGTGGGTGCGCCATTAGTATAGAATTTTTTTTTGAACTAGTGCGCCTATCCAAACATACTAATGGCGCATCCTGCTTGAGTGCGCCATTAGTAGTTGTAACTACTAATGGCGCACCATGCAAGAGGTGCGCCATTAGTAAGTGGGCAGCAACAAGATATTTGGGACAGCCTCTCCTACCCACACACTCACTTTCTCCCCACTTCATTCTCTCCACCTCCTCCTTGTCTCGGGTGCCTCCTCTTTTTCACCTCATTTCCACCATAGATTCATTCAAATTAAGTGGTTAAATTACCTTGTTTTAATAGGTAAGTAAGGGGGGAAGCTATATTTAGGTTGTTCTCCTTACAACAATGTGCACATGTACTTTTTACGGCCTAGCTAGATCTATGTATGTTCGTGGTGTTGCATATGTTTGTGGTGTTGCATATGTGTTTGTGTTTGGAGGTGTACCGGTATTTGATATGCGATAGTTGCCAATATTTTGCCGGAATGTTGATTCATTTCCGTTTTGGCGAGAATTTTGGCATTAAGCATTCTTTTTGGTCCTATTTTTAGGGAAAGTCATGCCAAATTTTTGTTTGGTTCTAAAATATCGTTTTTCTCTACCCCGCAGGCGACCATGGTCCGCACGATGACCGAAGGCATCGTGAATAGGTTTTTGAGGTCCGCGAAGGCCGAGATGCTTCAAAAGAACGAGACGGAGATAAGATGTCCGTGTCAAAGATGCAAGCTGAAGAGCCTTATTGCGGACCCGGATTCCGGGCAGGTGCGGGACCACCTGCTGTTGCGTGGTTTCATGGATGGCTATCGGTGGCAAGGTGATGAAGATGACTACGAAGTCGTCCATGCGGGCCGGGCAAGAAATGAGGAAGGGCAGCAAGACAACCACCGCGGCTCGGGCGGGCGAGAAGACGAAGAATCCCCAGGAGATGATCACGACTGTGATGCTGTACACAGTCATCATGTAGAAGATGCAGGACATGATGATGAGGAAGATGCCGGAGCAGGCGACAGGCATGATCATGAAGATGATGATGCCGGCGGAGCAGACGACGCTGGACCATCGATGGGCTGGGTGCAGGACCCTCATATTCAAGAGCTGCTTCTCAAGCAGACGGATAACGCAAGAGCTGCCGCCCGAGAGAAAGCCAAGATGGATCAACTTGAGTTAGACGCGGTTACTCCATTGTATGAAGGATGCAGGCCCGAGGATACCCGCCTGAAAGTAACGCTCATGGCCCTGGAGATGAAGGTAAAACACAAAATGACCGACGCATGCTTCGACGAGAACATGTCATTCTGGCACGAACGTCTTCCCAAGGGGAACAAGTGCCCGACCAGTTTGGAGGAGGCGAAGAAAATCGTGTGTCCTTTGGATTTACCGCACGTGAAATACCATGTGTGCATGAACAATTGCATCATTTATCGGGACGAGCACGCGGAGTCTACCATATGTCCGGTGTGCGGCGTCACTCGATACAAGAAGAGGAAGAAAGCTCCTCGAAAAGTGGTGTGGTACTTTCCGATCACTCCTCGTCTGCAGCGCTATTTCGCGGACCCTAAGGTAGCAAAGCTCCTGCGTTGGCACGCGGATAGGGAGGAGAAGAAGCGGGAAGATGACGCAAATGATCCGGAGATAGATAAAAAAGACAAGATGCTGAGTCACCCTAAGGATGCGAGCCAGTGGCAAGCGTTGAACTTCGAAGACTCGGAATTTGGGAACGATCCAAGGAACATCGTGCTGGGCGCGAGCACCGATGGAGTCAATCCGTTTGGTAGCCAGAGAAGCACACATAGCACCTGGCCTGTGTTTGTGTGGATGTACAACCTTCCCCCCTGGTTGTGCATGAAGAGGAAGTACATTCACATGAGTATGCTAATTGAAGGGCCGAAACAACCAGGGAACGACATCAATCT
>NC_041389.1:125518020-125518586 GCF_002162155.2 Triticum dicoccoides
GCCGACCCCCCGCACCGCGCGCACTGTCTTATAAAAAAAATAAGTATCAAACAGCTTTTTAAATGCTACTGTCTTATAAAAAAATATTACTGTTATTATTTAAACAAGTTTGAACATGTTTAAACATAAATAACTATCAAACAGCTTTTTAAATGCTAAAAAAAATTGTGGAGCCTGGGAGTCAAACCCAGGACCTCTTGGTGTGAGAACTGGCTGCTGACCAGTCGAGCTAGTAGAGTGGGCTTGACATAGATAGGTTCTGGTACTACATAACCTTTTGGCTCGAGTTGAAATAAAAAAAATACTAATGGCGCACCACGGTGAGGTGCGCCATTAGTATTGTGGCCCCCCTTCGCCCGATCCCCCCTTCGCCCGATCCCCCTTCGCCCGATCCCCCTCGCCAGTTCTCTCCCTCTCGATCCACCGCCGCCGCCGCCGCTGCCCTCGCCCTCGCCCTCGCCCTCGCCCTCGCCCTCTCCCTCCCTCGCCCTCTCCTCGCCGCCCGGACGTCGCGCCGACGCCGCCTCGACCCCTCCCCGACCCCGCCGCCCGGACGCCGCCCCGAC
>NC_041389.1:125518596-125526774 GCF_002162155.2 Triticum dicoccoides
ACAACTGAAACTTTCCTGAGAGAGGTCCTAGCTAGCTATGCACAGCGAAACTGCCCTGCTTGCAGGGATTCCATCGATTGTTGTAGCTATGTATTCATGCGGCTTAACCAAGATGGCCATGTGACAATGCTTCTCATGGAAATCTTCACACCGGTCAATCGTTTAGCTAGCTTTCCTGGAAAAAAAGTAAGATAATGGGACAAGGGACAGCAACAGGGCAGTGAAAGTTTTCAGCTTCATAGATTTCGAGTGAAAACTGGAGTAGTTGGTCCGATGATAGGGATTTTGTTATGGTCTTCTTGTCCGTGTAGTACTGGAAGGTTCAACCTGAGTCAAATTCTGAAGCTACAACGTGACAATGATTTCAGTTTCTCATAGTCGTGCCTTTCTTTAGATCAAGTACATTACCTTTGAACCACAGAAACCTACCATATGTGCTTATAATAATTTGTAATTTTCTTGATGCAAAACCATAATCAACATGTAGAACATTTTTTCTTACGACAGCTGATAGCATTCGTGCTCATTGGAATGACTGAAAAGCAAGTGCTATAATACTCTTTCTCCTGTTGTGTGTGCTCTGAAGGTTTTGGGCTCCTTTACTTTCCATTATTATCTAATATCCTTTCTAGTTTAGCACTATTTAGTTTAACAGTAGTGGATGGCTCCATCTTACTTCTATATTAACAGCTACGAGCTTGAGTGAATAAAGGTAGCTAGGCCCATGCAAAGAAAATAGATGAATTTTGGGCTCCTGTCAGCGGATGTTTGCCAAAATCTACTAGTCTTTAGCTCAGATATATTCGTTTCATTTTGTTTTCAGCACTAGATCGTGGTCTTTAGTTGAAAATTTGGCATTTGTGGTTGTGACGGTTAAATGAAATGGAGATACTCCTCAGTAACAGACCAGGTGAATAACTTATGTGCACAAGTGCAGCAGAAAATTTACAACAGACTAATTAGATTCATTTTTCTTTTGTTTGAGAGAGAGTTAGCTGGAATTTTTGAATAAAACGTAAGTCTAATCCCAGCGAAAAATTCAAGCTATCTTAACCTCCAATTTTGATCAAGTAAACTCAATATTTCTGGGACAGTTAGAGTATCCATCGATCATATTTGAACCTAATACCAATTTATTCATCTCCATACCACTGCAGACACAACAGAACAGAGGCACTTCATCACCCACGGCTGAGAAAGCAAGGTAGAATCACCACACTGGTGGGCACTTCATCACCCAGGTATAACTTTTACTAATTCATGAATAAATATATATTTTTCACTGCATACATACTATTTCTCTTTTTTTTCTGTTCTTTTCAGATCAATATTGTTGTGATCTTTCATGTCTTTTATAACAGGGAAAATGGTTGTATATGATAGACATCGAACCGTTTCTGTAAACTGAGTACTAACTGAGTTCCCTAAAAAAAGAACCTTAGTACTAACTGAAATATGATGGAACAGAAAATACAATGAAATCAATACGGAACATGCTAGATAAATATTGCCATGAAACCAGATGACACTGATAATTTTAGTGGAAAACAAAGGACTCTTCTGTTATTTTTAGTGAAAAGTTGGTCCACCGACCACTCACATATCCAATTTCCATGATCCTCAACGGAAGTCGGAAACACAACATATCCATGGACTTCTCATTGTTCAAAATCTTCTCTTAGGATTAACCACAACAGCATATCGGGGGTTCAGGAATCAAAATATCAGTTACATCAAGAGTTAGCAATGACCAAACTGGCATGTAACAGAGACACTATAAGCGGTTGCATAGTCTTCAGCGAGGTGTGGTGCAGCTTCCTTGTGAGGGCATATGAACTTCTCCACAAATACCTTCTTGCTCAGCATGACTATGCTATAGTAGTCCCGGTACTGACCTAGCAATCCATTTGCCTTAAGAAACTGGATAATTAGAAGAAGAAACTGTCTCCTGATTTTGATGTATTTTGCCTAAAGTCTCTAATTTTGATGTATTTTTCTTAATTCAGCGAACCGTGAGATGGACTTAGAAGAAGAAAATGTCTCCTGATTGCAGTTGATTAATTAGTATATATGTTGTAGACTTGTAGCATACCTACCTCTATATGGTTTTATATTTCAACTTGATTTCTGAATATTCCAAACCACACGCGAAGTCCTTTCTTACAAGAAGAAGTTTCTCTTCATAACAGTGAACAAAACTACTGTCAATCAGCTCAGTTCTAGTGCTGTTGGATTTTTTTTAATTGGCTTCTTGCAGTTTTGAAAATTCAGTTTATTCGGTTACTGAAAATTCAGTTAATTCAGTTAGGCACACAAATTTCAGAACTTTTGTGTGCCCTAGTACTTGGTGTTTGTAGAAAACCAGGAGTGTCAATGGGACTAGAATTCACTTGTTCTTATATGGGTTTGTAAAACTTGTTCATGTACTGAACTACTAATGCCTTGTGATGCTCTGAATTACTTGTGATGCCTCTGAATTACTTGTGATCACATTGAGAAAGACTTGTAAAGATGATGATCATCTTTAACAGAAAACAATTTGTGATGATTTTGCTAGTTTGCTGGGTTTTGTCTCCGACCATCGTGTCGTGATGATTTTGCAGGTACCCCGAGAGGCCCTTGAGTTTGCCGGAATGTCGATTAACTTTCGTTCCGGCAAATTCGGGTACTCCATATGTCCTATTTTCAGCAAAGGTCATGCTGAAATTTTCCGTGAATTTTAGCATGACTTTGCTAAAAATAGGACATATGAGGTACTTGTGACTAATGCATGGGCCGGGGTATCTTAGTAGTTAATTAAGTAGGATCAAGTGCCCCGGCGTACTTGTGACTAATGCATGGCTTTTAGGGTGCCTCGGTGTCGATAAAAACCGAAATGATGAAAAGTTAGGCTTTTAGGGTGCCTTGGCGTCGAAAAACCCTCAATGATAAAAGCTTAGATTTTAGGATGCCTCGGTGTCGACAAACCCTAAATGATGAGACCATGATCTTGTTCCTTGACAATAACCAACTTTTTGACCAAACTTTGTTTCTATTTAGAGAGAAACATGGCCCACAACGATGAGGCTGGGGGTTCGGGCGGCAAGGCATTCTGGGAGCTGTCCCAGGAGATGGAGGAACAACCTCACTTGTATGAGGCCGCCGCCTTCCCCACCGATCCTGAGACCACGGATGGTGCCGCTGAGGATGACCACACTGATGCCACCACTGATGGTGCCGCCGAGGATGCCACCACTGATGATGGCGGCGCACGCACAGATAGCAGCCAGCCGAAGAGGCAACGGAAGGACGGGCGCCCGATTGTGCTCCGCACCCTCAAGGAGGAAGTTACTGAAGTGGACTCCAACGGGAATCCAACGGCGCCCGAACGAATAGTCAAGGGGTACTCGCTTCAGCTCGGGTGCATTGTCCAGAGCACCGTCTCGATCAACACCGAGAACCTGAGGCATCCTGACCGAGGGAATTTGCGCAACCTCCTCTTCACGAAGCTGCACGAACGATACAAGTTCCCCGCTGAATTCGAAAACACAAGCCTCAAAGGGAATAAAGTGAACAATGCTGCCCTCACGAAGATGAGCAAGGCCCTGTCTACTTGGAAAAGCAATGTGAAGAGAATGATCGAGAAAGGTGAGAGTTATGAGAAGATCAAGGAGAAAAATCCTTCGATCACCGAAGATGACTACAACGACTTCAAGATCAATTGCTCGAGCACCGCAAGCTCCCAATCAAGTGAGTGGGGGAAACAAATGCGGGAGCTGAACATAGGGGAACACACACTCGGTCCCGGCGGTTACAGAGTGGCGGAGCCTATATGGGACAAGGAGGAGGCGGACCATGCCGAGCAAGGCCTACCGCCCCTCTTCGATAAATACGGTGACAAGCAGACCAGGAACTTTGTCACGGATCCGAAAACAAAGGAGCTTACCACGGATCCGAAGACCAGGCGGCTTGAGCTTGTTCTGGTAAGGAATACACCCCCGCGTAATTAGCTCCATATGGTTGCATTCTAATTAATGAAGCCGAATTTCTAAATGGTTCACATTCCTTCCGCAGGCGACTGAAAGCAGTAGCGCGGGGTCGACTCAGAGCAACCCTTGGGACACCACTCTAAATAGGGGGTTGAATATAATGAAGAACAAGGATAAGCTCAGTAAGCCGACGTCAGCTGGTCGTGTGGCCGGCAAAGGCTTGTCGACAAAATGGGGGTCATACTATACCGCTGGTGTGCGGAAGGAGAAAAAGACCAGCTCGGAAAGCCAGGCGCGAGAGGTTCAAGAACTCAAGGCACAGGTGGCGCGGATTCCGGAGATTGTCCAAGAGCAAGTGGAACAACGACTCGGAGCGACGATCACCGCCCTTGTGCCTACCTTGATCTCGGGGTTGAGTGCGTGGATTGCGGGCGGCCAACAGGGGCCGCCCCCGATTCCTAGCTTCACGGCCAGCAACTCGCATAATGCGATGGCGGGGCCATTGGTGCCTCCGGCGGAGGCGACATTGGTGTCTCCGACGCCGGCACGGGAGCTTAATGCACCCGGGTGTACGCCGGCCGGCACCTCTGCAGCAAGCGGCCCCTCCGTCAACTGCACGCCCGCCGTTGGCGGTGCCTCTACATTAGCCGAGCTTGACGCCATCATCACGGTAACTAATTAAGCCTCTCTCGGCCGAGGACTTCATCTCCTTGCCTTTGACTGGGCGTCCCTGACGCCCTACATGTTTTCGCAGGGCGCCGCCGATGTTCCGTGCACTCTCCTCCACTTCGTGAACAACGAGTTGGTCGATGTCGCCAAGGGCAAAATCGTTCAACCGGGCAACCCCTTGTTCCACGGTACCCAGATGCCACCCAACTTGTTTAGGGTTCAACTGGTTCGGGTGCTGCCAGGCTGCGACGACTTGTTACCTCCGAATCGATCCGTCGGGGCCGACGATGATGACGTGATGACCCTCAGCGCCTGCCTGAGCTGGCCCCTGCTTTGGCCGAAGAGCCAGATTCGTTTGGGGGCGGGGGACACCACCCCAAAGACAACACCGCCAGTCGTGCCGGCGCCAAGTCGGCCCCATGGCAAGACCGCCGTAACGGTGCCGGACATCCCTATGCCACTGGATCCAAACATGCATATGGCACAGGATCAGAATGACGACGACGACGACTATGATACATTTGGCAATGTCGATCAGTACTTTGCCGAGCATGGGTACGATGGCGACTTCATGGGGCCTCCTTCTCAAGAACCAAACCCAACAAAAGACGTGTGCGATCTAGCTCGTACCGCGGAGAAGCCAAGTTGCAACAGGCGCCGTCTGGCGTTCAGCTCTCAGGAGACGCCTCCAGCTGCCGACTTCACCGAGCCTCAGATAGGCGAGGTGCGAAATATTATCAGCCCCAACACACTCAAGAAGGCGGTCGGTGAGCAAAACTCGGTCCCATTACAGGAGAAGAAGAAGGCACGCAAAAGAAAGACTAAGAAGGGTGCGAGCCAGCCGGCACCGAGTACGATCCGTGCTCAGGACGAGCCACCTTCACCTAAGGATATCTCGAGGAGGGTGCATGTGGCGGGTAGGGCGATCCTACCACCAAATATGCTCAATGCTGCAACCGGTGCTATGCGGAGTCTGCACGACAGTGTTCTTTCTTTGGAGAAGCGGCGTCTCAGAGAGAAGGATGTGGCATACCCGGTTTTCGTGGCCAAGGTGCCAGAGGGCAAGGGCTTTGTGGATGGCGACATCGGGGGTACGATCGTCCTGCGGTTTGATGACATCTTTGCTATGTTTAACCTTCATCCGCTGCACTACACCTTCGTTCGGCTATTTTCGCTGAGTATGGAGATGCGGATCATTCGCGACAAGACCCCGGACATCGTGATAGTCGACCCCTTCTACATGCGTGCCAAGATCTTGGGCAGCGCTGAGGACTGGCAAGTCGCGAGTTCTTACCTCGAAGGCGTCATTCTGGCAAACCAAGATAAGGATAACTTCCTCGTGCCTTACTTTCCCGAGTAAGTCCTCCCCTCAACCGGCCCGTAACATATGAATTCTTACATTTCGATCATTTTTCTTTTAACATTCCGTGTTTTCTGCAGTGACACACGTTGCACGCTCATCCTCCTAAGCCCCAAATATTCCATGGCCACGTATTTCGACCCGGACCGTCAGTCGAACGTAGACTACACAAATGTCAAGAAGGTTCTTGATGATGTTCTCCCCGGCTACGCCAAATCTGGAGGCACCTTCACCAGGCCTATTCGTAAGTACGGCAAGCACGTGTTCTCCCACAATACGACGTTCTGCTGCGTCAAGCAGCCGCCTGGCGGTCAGAAGGGTGCCTACTACGCCATCCATCACATGCGGGCGATCATACGGGACCATCATCAACTTCTGCTACCGAGTAAACTCCAAGATTGGGCCGCGAGCGTGTCGGCAATCCAGGACGCGGACCTCCGACAAGAATTCTTTCGCATCCAGTCGGAGTTTGCGGAAATCATCCATCAAGATGTCCTTCGTACCTCGGGGCAGTTCTACCTCAGAAATCAACCGTCCAACAGTGACATCGACACAATGCTACAAATGCAGGATGACAACGCCCGTTCTTTCATGACTCCCACGATAGACGGCGGCTTCATCCACGCTCCGGTCCCTTGAGTCGAGTTGTCTAGTTCTGAAACATCGATTGGCTCATGTTGTAATTAAACTTTAATGAACTTGTAGTATGTCTCTTTGGTTTCGAGAGTCGTTCAACTTAGATGTAATTGATGCTATTAATGTCTTGCTTTTCTCTTCCGATCGTTCTGTTGCATACTTATATATTGCTTATGTATTGTCTGTGAATTGGTACTAACGTTTCGTTTGGCTAGTGCATAGCGATGCCGACGTATGTCGTGTACAAGGGTAAGGTTCCCGGAGTCTACGATGACTGGGAGGAGTGTCGGAGACAGGTTCACCGATTCAGCGGTAATAGTTACAAAGGGTACACCACTAGGGCCGAGGCCGAATCTAGATACGCCCGCTATCTAGCGGGAGAGGGGAGGGAGCGTTGGAGGAACCGGATGAAGACGAGTTTCATCGTGATGATGCTCATCGTGATGACCGCAGCTCTCTTCTATGTGATGGTAGTTTAGATGATCGATATCGACTTGTAATGCGAAGATAAACTCGCTACTCGCGGCCTCGAGACTTGTAATATAATGTTCTATCTTTGTTCGGTCTTTTCAATTCGGAGACTAATATGATGAATTGTATTCGGAGACTAATATGATGAATTGTATTCAAAGACTAATCTTCTATTGTATTTGATGAATCTATTGTTGATGTGTGCTGTCTATATTTTGTCAAATTATACATTTTGTAACCTGTGCAAAAAACAGAAAATAAAAAAATAAAAAAAAACCTAATATTCATACTAATGGCGCATCACATGACAGTGCGCCATTAGTATGACAGTGCATACTAATGGCGCATCACCGGGTAGTGCGCCATTAGTATGCTGCGGTTACTAATGGCGCATCCAGAGGTGGTGCGCCATTAGTATGCCAAAGCACCTGGGTATACATGCCCCCTGGGAGGCATACTAATGGCGCACTCTCGCATATACTAATGGCGTACCAGGTGGTGTGCCATTAGTATACCAGATACTAATGGCGCACCAGGTGGTGCGCCATTAGTAAAAATTACTAATGGCGTGCTATCAATGGCGCACCAGTGATGCGCCATTAATGGCCATATTAGGTGCGCCATTAGTAGTGGTATTTCTAGTAGTGAGTAAACAACCACTACACGCGTCAAATTATCACGTGGGATGCCTTTTCGTACAGAAACGAACTCCACCGTGTACCCGCGCGGGTGTGGCCGGGAACGAGACGTGAGTACGTGCGTCCTGCGTGCACCTCTTCTTTAGGTGCAAGTATGTACGTGGGTGGGTGTGAGAGAGATGATTTGGGCGAAACAAAGGCAATGTGTTGATGATATCTCAATCATAAAAACGTAACATATGCAATGTGTGTGAAACAGAGTCATGGACGTGAGATATCGATAGAATTGAAAACAGGGATGAAGTGTGTGGCTGCGCGATCGATAAAGAGTGCCATTGAATTTGTGTTTGCCCACGTCAAAGATACAGGGCGGCTGGCCTACTGGAATTTGAGAGGGCAGAGATGCAGTTCTTCTCCGTGGCATGGATACCTACCT
>NC_041389.1:125526877-125533252 GCF_002162155.2 Triticum dicoccoides
CGGTCGACTAGTATATGTGTGGGGAAGGAGAGAGACCTAGCTATGTATTGAGGGAGATCGATCGACATCCATGGATATGTGTAGCAGAGGAATAAGGTTGGGAAAAAGACAAAGGTAGAGCATCGGAGGGTTGGTGGTGGAGTGGCGTCTCACAAATGGTGGGAGAGGCCTGCTAGACAAACGGAGGTTATGAGTGCAATATCAATAAGAGAGGGCGGGGGATGTCCGTCTGTCTATGCACGTGCGTGTGAGAGACGGGTCGGGAGGTATTCAAGGATGATGAGGGGAGAATATATGGTTGTGGTAAGCATGCGTAACTATATAGGAAGATCAACCGTCGTGTGTCCGAGAAAAGGAGAGACATAACTAGCGAGGTAAGTGTATTGGTGCTTGGTGAAAACGAATTATAGTAGACCTGGCTATATGTAGGGAGATCAGTTCATATACACGCGTGCATGTGTTGGAAGCAAATAAGGTCCGGAGAGGCAGACATGGGGAGAGGGTGTGGCTAGGAGGTGGTGCGAGAGGCCTACCATGTCGAGGGGGGAGGAGTCTGCGAGCATGTGATTAATGAAAAGAGGGGCGGGAGTGTGCACCTGCGTGGAATCGTATTGGACATATGGGGCCATGGACGGTGAGAAGAGAAGAGGGGAAGTATATATGTGTTTGTTGTAGGCATACTTGGCTAGAGAGGTATATCGACCGGTGTGTGCCAGAAAGAAGTAGCCGGGGGTCTACACACACCGTTGGTGGACGACCTAAAGAGAAATAATGAACGTGCGCGATGGAGGGGATGCTAAGGGTGTGTGACGGGGGCGGGCATGTGCATGCACGATAGAAAGTTGGCGCTAGCTAGCTACAAATAGAAGAGGATCGTGAAGGTGTAAAAGACGAACAAAGATCATAACTCATTATAAAAAGGTGGATACGGATACTTGAAGAAGATATCATAATGTAGAACATTGATTATAATCTATCTATCTATCTATCTATACCTATACTAATTACAGACTCCCAAAAAATTACCACGTTAATCAGAAATTACGAGCCGTTAATCTGGTGGGGCCAAGTTATTACGGTGTAGATCAGCCCATAATCTCGGTCGGAATTTACCTCAATTTTGAAAAAAACGCTCCAAGGCTCATGATTGCCTCAGTTGGTTGTAAAAACAAATCCACACGATCGCTGCTATTATTCCACCGATTTTATGAATATAGAAAAATAGATTAGCCCAGCGATTCTTCCACCCTGATGGAAGCAATATATGTCTCTCTCCCTCAGTTAAAAAAACAATGTAGTATATCTCTTCCACAAAAAAACAAAAGGAAGAAAAAAAAAACTAACTAATTGTCATCTCGCCCAATCGGCTGCAGTAAACCTCGTGCATCTCCCGTCATGTCCTCTTGGCGGCGCCGCCATGCCACCGGATCCAGGTCAACGGCCCTTGACCTCCAACTGCAGGGCTGGTGACATCGAGATGTGCTTGGACATTGGCTTTACGCAGCTGGAGGAGCTACATGTACCAGCGTCGGCGGCTTCTATAGCAGCAGCTAGCAGCAGGATCTACACCGTGTGGCGCAGTGCAGATCATTAAGATCAAGTGCGGCGTCCCCCCACCCCCGGGACAGGTAATCTAAAGGCTTTCTTGACTATCCCTTAATAAAAACCGATCTGTACATAGGGAATCTCATAGGGTTGTATGCTTGGCACCAGACAACACACACACAGATTGATCATGCTGGCCTCGGCAAGGTCGGAAAGCTCAAGTCTGAGGTTGAGGCAATTGAGATGACGATTTCTGTTGTGCAGAAGATGTTGGCAATGGGAGATTTCTCTTGATTAGTTTTTTTGTGTCCAATTAATAATAGCATTAAGAGGAATAAAAGAGATCTGTCAGACTGCAATGTACGGCAGATTTTTCTAGCTGTAGTAGCCATGCAGGCTCTAATAGTATAACAATAGAGGCGCCGAAAGACCCAGCGCCCTCTGCCTAGCCACTCACCATCAAGGACAGCGGGAATACTAGAGCGGTGCATGTGTCCGCGGCTGAGACATCAGTGACGCCAACTGCAGAGACATTGTCGGGTGGAGGAGCTTTAGTAGGAGGCAGCACATCATCGGAGCTAACGGGCGTTCTTCATGGGGTGCCCGAACAACAAGTGTGCAGGCCTGAAGCTGTGAGATGTTCATGCATGTGAGCTGCACCTAATTAACATTAGCTAGCTAGACTCCTAGGAGGATGAAATCGATCCGAAAGTAATCCTTCCGGAACAACATTATGGTATGCAAAGTGGACCTTTGCCCAACTCCAATCTTCATCCATCCATGTTTGAGGCGATGTACACCAAGAACACACCTATGACGTTGTTAATTTTCTTTACCAGACTGTAGAGATTTATAACTTTTTTGGAAAAGGTAGAGATTTATAACTGAAAAAGGATAAGATGATATATATCAAATCAAACAAGATATCCTTGGAGGTAATGTTAATTCATTAATGTCCTCATTGGACATACTCATTGAAGGAAGTAATAGCTGATGCCGCCTGCACAGATTTTTAATAAGATGCTATACAAAAATTTGGATTGTCACATATGAATCTTATAGACTGTAACACTTCAAGTGTGCATTGGTGGACAACGGGAACATATAGTTGTTGCATGCAATTTCTGAACAATATTAGCATGTAGGGCCCTAGAATCCAAGACGTGAAGAAAATAAACGGGGTGAAGAGCTACTAATCGATATTATGCTAAGAATGGCTCCAAAGTGTCTTAAGTACCCATGGCATAATTGTTAATATAATTGATATCTGTATATGTTAGATTTTAGGTCATGTTGACACTTACATGTAGAAAATTTCTACTCTCCTTGAATTCCATATATCAGATTTAGTTTATGGTATGCAACACGTCCTGTCTGGACCTTGATTACTAATGAGTTTCTTATGGATATGTCATGCCAACGGAAAGGACCCTCTCTACAGGAAGTGGCTGGGAAAAACGGACCAAGGGAGTGACCTGTGATGGACCGCTGATGGTGGAAGGATGGAAACAGAGATAGTTAGTGAGAAGAAGCAATCTTCATGTGCAACGATGTTGACACACTGATCAGCTCCGTCATGGACAGGTGGCTTCGTCATCCACTCAATTTCTCCCATGTTCTTTACATGCATGGTCTTCGTACACATATATGAACCATCATCAATCATGCATACTAATTGATTTTCTGCCTCAAATGTCTATCTACACAATAAAATATTACTAATAAATCATATTCTTCTTAAGGTATCATTATTATTTAGCGTTGGAGCTAGAGGTTTCAACGTGGAAAATACAAAAAAAATCAAGAAACCCCTAAATATTGGAAAAATATGCAACACATTTATCTGGATTATGTATTCATCTGTATGTTACATGTGAAATAATATACTTGATTCCAATTAGTTAAGTTCACGAATTGTGACTCACGTGTTGTTTTTGCCGAATATTGTTATTGCCGCACTTGGATGTTCCTATGCCTACACAAAACCAGTACGTTTGCACAAGGGTCATATTTGTAAACGTCACAACATTTGATTCCAATTCTTCTTTGACAAGTAAAATTATAAGTTCTCATGATAAAAGGCTAAGATATTGCCTTCGTAACTAAAATTTGTTAGATATTCCGCCCACATGTGTGCATTAGTAATTTTGTTAGAAACTTTGGAATCAACAACTTTGGATAGGTACATGGAAAAAGTTATTTTGTAAGAAATTGGAAGAACTACCCAAGTATCAGTCCGGTTGTACTCAGCTAGCTTTACCTTAGATTCTGCATTGCTTGGACGTCACATGGTCTCAGATGTACCCTAATATGTAAATTAATTTGTGATATCATGGGTGTATCATTCTAACATTTTCTGTAAAATCTTTGGTTTGGTGTGTGTGTCATTAAAGTTTTCTTATACGCAACATGCTTTTGTTATCTAGGTAAATAGATTCCATCGAAAGCAATTGGTAACATGATGAGGGGTTAGCCGTCTAAAGCTTATCTGGTGAATTCCACTGAAGTTATGTCCACATGCGTATTAGATCTGGCTATTGATGTGTACAACACTACTCTTTTCACAGCTATCTGCATGATATATATGGACTATTTATATTATAACCAAATTAGTATCTTTTTATGATGTTGATTCATAGCCAATGATTTCACTCTTCCACGCCCATCAGGTTGAAGAGGCATAAATTACCATTCTTTGATGTCCTTCATGTATATTAACCATGCATATGACTGTGCTTTCTTCTATGGAATATATGTACAAGAAACTAACTAGGTTCAAATATTCATGACCTGGATTATGCGTTACTCTTTTTTTCACCATTAATTCAACAAGTGGTTCCTTCTAAAATTTCATGAGAATTCATTCATTTTTTCAGTTTCCTGTTTTATTATCTCATATTTGGTAAAATAGTTTTGAATTCATAGCATATAGAAATTACTTGGCAGATGTAAAAAATTGCATTACCAGTTCTTATACATTTCAAACTCCTACTATATATATTAACATAGAAAGTTCTTCAGTTTTACTACTTTTGTAATTTCAAAAACACTAGCCCGTGCGGATGCATGGGTTGTCGACTAGTTTGGGCTAATGTGTGGCTTTTGCAACTCAGGTCTAAATACTTGTCATAATGTAGGGGGCGGGGCACTATACTTTGTGTGATAAACACGATGTACGTATGGAACATGGTTTAGATTATGAATATATAGTTAGTACATCAAATGTACTATTATTTGGAATCAACATCAAGTGTATTCAAAAAATAGAATTCGAGTTCATGTAGTACACATAGTTCATATCTATCTCTATAGTAATCATGTGGTGTGTTATTAAGGTAATACACGAATGATGGTTGAAGTTGGCAACATTCATGATTGTAGGTTCTTATTGAAATAGAGAAACGCATTCAAATTTAGTTCGAATTGCAGCAGTAGTATAGACATTTGGAATGCACTAAAATGTTAATATGAGTAGGTTGCATGCATTATACAGCAAGCGAAAAAATTTAATTGCACATAACATGGATTCATACTCCCTCCTTCCATCTATATAGGGCGTAATGAGATTTTTAAGACCGCCTTTAACTATTGACAAGATTAATAGTACATGACATGCACAATGTGAAAATTATATCATTGAAAGACCCTTTCACAGACGAAGTTAACGGTGTGCTTTGTGTAAGTTGCATGTCATATATCATTGCTCTAATATTTGGTCAAAGTTAGCATCGAAGAATGCATTAGGCCCTATATAGATGGAAGGAGGGAGTAGCTTTGAATAGCATTTGTATAGTAAAATGGGGCAAGACTCTCTCTTTGTGTGGTGTGAATAGTTTTATTTTTTTCGTTTTCTTTTTGGTTGAGGGAAGTGCAAATTGATTTGGTACGTACAAGTACAATATTACTACACGTTAGGCTTGTCCCTAAAATTCAACCTGCGTCTTGTTATATCCCGAAAATTCAGATATCGTGCTCCCAAAACTGGCGCCTTCACAACCCGCGCCTTGCTATCTCGAAATTACAACGCGCGCGAAAACTCCCTCCAGCTCCCAAATCCCGACACGTGAAATCCCCCTTCTAGCCCTGAGCCGAAACGGCCGCTAGTTCAAATCGGTGGGGGGTACTTTTGTAACACACCCTGGACAAGCGTGTCCCTAAGTCATGCTTCACCCCCTCCCATCGCCCCCTTTTCGCCATTTGAAATCCCAGGCCGCCATAACCTCTCCGCTCCAGCCGCGAAACCCCACCCTCCTCCGTCCGCCACGTCACCGCTGCCCAGCCGGAGCCTCTTCCCCGACGACGTCGTCCACCGCAACAGCTTGACGTCCCTCGTCCACCTCCCCGGCTGTGGATCCGTCGTCCATCTCACCGTCCAGCCAGTTCAGCCGCCCCGTCCTCCACCTACAAGGAGCTGCTCCGATGATCGCCTCGTCTATCGCGGCTGCTCCATCCCCACAGCGCCGCCTTAACCTGCTCCACCAGAACCGTAACATCCTCAACGACTCCTCGGACGAAGCCGAGGACTACTCGGCGCCACCAAAGAGGTTGTACACTCATCGCATCGCACCTTCTCCTTAACTCGACCTCCCGGCGCCGACAGTGCTCCATCCCGCACCCCCATGAAGTGGCTACCTTGAAGCCGGCGCCGCGGGCGACATCTCTGCGGCGGCTCTCCCCCAGTGCAAGGCCCCTTTGGTGACGGTGTCCATACTAGCCGGATCTGCTGCTGCTGCTCCGGCTCTCGCTCGATCGCTCGCTCACCCAGCTGCTGCTGCTGCTCTCCCCTCGCTCGTGCTGCTGCTCTGCTCTGATTAAGCCACACTTCAGTCG